>NC_056525.1:79161912-79217101 GCF_019175285.1 Sceloporus undulatus
TTATTATTATTATTATTATTATTATTATTATTATTATTATTATTATTATTATCCACCCTGTCCTTTAATGTTACTGTTTTTCAAAATGCTTCCTCTGTAACCAAAATTTCCAAGTTTTCAAAATGCCATGGGCTGCATGAAGACACATATAAGCCCTGTCCTTTAAATTGCTTTCCTTTACCTTTGCACTTATCAGAATGGAAGCAAGAGGTTTTCCTGATGTTTTGAGTCTGATCCTGGCATTGTTACATTCAAAGTGATACTGTTGTTGTGCTGATGCTGTTGTATTGCAAAAGCAGGCATGATTTAGTCATTTCATAGCAACCCCCTACCAAGAGATTTCTGTTCTCCATCCCTTCAAAATCCTACATCTGTCTAGGTCTCTAGACATCAGTTTCAAAAGCTCAGCAGTAGTTATTTCCCCCCACTATCAACATAAAAATCTTTTGACATAACACACACACACAAACACACACTGAGCTATCTATAAACTTCTGGTTAAATTTTTGTTTTGGGAGAGGATAAGCAGCTGTCCTCAGGCTCATTTCACATATCTTTTATACATGTTTTGCAGTTTCTTTTTCTTCAACTAAGGGTGAGGTGGAATCAAAGTTTTCTTTATGGACAATATGTTCAAATCTGATCAGGCATGTAGAATGTATGTGGTGTGTGTGTGTAGCCTTCGAAAAAGCTGTGATCAAAGTTGTAAAATTAACTCAAAATAGAGGAGTTCATAAGAATATTTATAATACAGAAGTCATCATAAAATCACTAAGAAATGTGACACATTTGGTTGTGAGATGATGAATTAGTAGTTCTGATTGTATATACTGAGATGGAGAGCCAACCACCAATTTCAACACAGCCTCCTGTCTCACAGTAGCATGCAAACCCACCATCATAGGAAAGTAATGACAAGATAGAACAAAGTGGGACATGCATGTACATAAACTCAATTTAGGCCAGTAAGAGGCATACAAAATCCTCAAATGGCAGTTTTTCAACTAAGGAAAAGTACTACATATTAAGTAGATAGTATGCTCTCTCCGTTTGGTTTAGGATTAGAATACCTTTTTTCTCAAGAAAAAAAATACAGTGAAAAAATTACAGAAAGAAAACAAAAAATTACAATGTAGAAAATATATGAATATCATCAGGAAAAAAAATCAATTTTTTTCACTGCTTAAGGGGTAAACCATTAAAAAAAAAAAGACATTCAAGTCAAAAGTGAAAAGTCAAAATTTACAATTAAATTGAGGTAATTTGGGTTATATCTATTCCTTCATTTCTTTCTCAACTGCAGAACACAAAATACAAGATCTTGCAGTTTTCTTAAAAAGAGGAACAACTGAAAAGGTTTTCGTGTCAAAGCCTTCCACTAAATACCGAGGATTCAAACTGGCAAGAATAAGAGGTCTCAAAATGATCCATAGCATAATTAAACATCACAGTCTCTAACCTTTTTCAATAGACCACTAATGATTCAGGGACCTTATTTACAAGGATGGGTAAATCTATTTCTACATATGTCATTCCTTCATAAGAAATAGCATTCCTAATATTGTTTTTTTCCATTTATGCCATTATCTACTATTATGTTTTTTTATTTAAAAAACTTTTTAAAATCACAGTTAAATACAAATTTAAATATTTAAATATTTAAATCCTCTTGGATTGTGTATTTAAATGTAAATATAGTGGGTCCTTGTTATCTGCTAGGGTTTACTTCCAGGACCACCTGTGAGTATCAAAATCCATGGATGTTCCAGTCCGAATATATACTATAGCATAGTAAATAGTATCCTCTATTTGTTGTTGTTGTTGTTGTTGTGTGGCTTCAAGTCCTTTCAAACTTATAGCAACCTTAAGGCTAACCTATCATGCAGTTTTCTTGGCAAGTTTCTTCAGAGGGGTTTGCCACTGCCATCCTCTGAGGAGGAGAGAGTATGACTTGCCCAAGGTCACCCAGTGGGTTTACTGGGTTTGGATTGAATTTCTCAAATAATCCTAATCAAAATCACACAGTTCTCAAACTTCAGAACAATTGACAACTACTGGAATATTTAAGCTTATACACCCCAAACGTATTGCTTATGTGAGTACATTATTCTTTTTGAGCATTCCTATTCAAATTGCAGTATTTTCTGTAAGTAAATGCTACAAAGTAGAAAAGAATGAAATGTCGCTCCTATCTCCTTTCACAACAGTTTTTTTAAAGCTGAATTTGCAAACCTGACAATCAAGGCAAGAACAGAGTGCAAGAAGAACAAGACCAAGGGTGGAGTTGACTTGTCTACATAGGGACCATCAAACACAGTGTTCAAATATGAATTGAGGAACATGAGAGACACTTCACACTGGGTCAGCCAGAAAAATCAGCAGTAGCAGAATGCGTTATAAACCACCCTGGGCATAAAGTGCTATTTGACAACACTGAAATTCTGGACCATGCCAACAGCTATCAGGTCAGAATGCACAGGGAAGCCATTGTAATCCACAAACACCTAGACAACTTCAGCAGGAAAGAAGCCCCTAAAGTAAACTCACTGGCAAAGAATCTAATTTCCTGCAGGGAGTGAACCTCTTCTTCACTCCATCATATGCTATCTCATTTCCATAGGATTTTATCACACCAAGTTGTTATCTGACTAAAATCATGTTCTAGCACTATGGAATTGGGACTACTCTCTTCATCACACCTTCATAATTTTTCTGCATTACAACCTTAATTCATGCTAATAGTTTATCACACACAATATATGGCACTGCCCACCCATTACCACTCAGCAGTACTGTCCCGTGTGGGCCTAGCATGACACACACACAGAGAGAGACACCCCCAATGAAATATAAATTAAAAGGGTTCTTACCTTTAAAAAGGCCTTGCCCACCCTCAGACCACTCAAAATCAGATTACAGCAGAACTGATTTATCACACTGCAAATACTAGCACTACAGAAGCAGAAAAAAAGCCATTCACTGAAGTTTTGCATGAATGAAAACACCTGCCAAACAATCTTCCACCAAGATGACAACAGAAAGGAGGCAATGTCATGTGATAAATCCCAGCAAAAGACACTACTGACCAGTTGTTATTGTGCTTTATTGCATCATGTGATAAAGTCTTATAATGCCATCATAGAACTAGCAAGGATTACTGTATAGTGTCTATAGTGGCTGGAGGGAAACTGCATTTTGAATTTGGTGCAACAAAAATATCAGTTTTCTGCCCCCCTCAGAGAAGGCTGGAAGTAGCACATCAGCCCAGTTACCTTGATGGCTCTGCACCTTCCTAACAGCCATTACTTTCTTTAGCATACAAAGCATCTCATTTTTTTCCTATCTCAAGCTGCCAAGAAAGTTATGTTGGCTGATGTGTTGATTACAACACCTGAACCTTGTTTTTATTTGTGTATGCTGTTAAAGAGACAGCTCAACCCACCTTCCAGGTGCCTGGAACTTCATAAAACAAGACCTATAGATAGTGGCACACTTCCCAGAAATGTGCCTTCAGATGGAAGACAAGAACAATGTTGTCACATGATTTGATTGTTAAAAGATGTAATACACTAAAATACATCAGAGGCTCTTCCTCCAAGTAAAATAATAGCAAAGAAGAGGCAAAGTGGTTAATGCTTTAGGTGTAGCTCTGGGGTGGGGTGGGGTGGCATTGGGTGGGGAAACGGTGGCACCACTTTCTTTGAGGTCCACATTTGTGAATTCCACTGTAGATTGATTCTCTCTTGAAACCTTAAATAAGGATTATAAATAGTTAGTAAAAGTCTGTTTTAAATGTTAAATTATTTTAAATTTAAAAAAAAATACTTCATATGTGTACTATCATGGGATCTAATAATAATAATAATAATAATAATAATAATAATAATAATAATAATAATACTGTTTATTTATAGCCCACTTTTCCAAAAAGAGATCAAAGCGGGTTACAACAAGGGTACAAAACATCATACAATTTACAACAGTATCAACATCATAAAATATCATTAAAAATACACTATGTTAAAAACAGAATAAAATTACAGACATTAAAAACAAAAACAAACTAGCTTGAAAGTGCAATGTGATGGGGAGAGAACAGATGTCACAGCGCATGGGGGAAAGCCTGTTGGAAGAGGTAGGTCTTCAGCTTCTTCCTAAACAGGTCAAGGGAGGTAACAGAGTGGAGCTCGTCAGGAAGAGAGTTCCAGATGCGCGGGGCCGAGACAGAAAAGGCCCTTTGAGAAGATGAGGTGTATCTTGTCTTGGGAACCCTTAGCAATTGCTTCCCAACCGATCTGAGAGTGCGGGGCGGATTGTATGGGGAGGCGGTCCTCTAAGTACCCTGGGCCCAAGCCATTTAGAGCTTTATAGGTGATAACCAACACCTTGTATTGTGCCTGGAAGCGAATGGGCAGCCAATGTAGATCTTGTAAGACAGGTGTTATGTGGCTGGTCCTGGAGCATCCAGTGACCAAACTCGCTGCCATGTTCTGAACTAATTGAAGCTTCCGGGTTTGGTACAAGGGTTGCCCCATGTAGAGCGCATTGCAGAAATCCAACCGAGAGGTTACCAGAGCATGTACCACCGTTTCAAGGTCCCCCCGGCCCAGGCAGGGTCACAGGTGGCATATCTGCCGAAGCTGATAACAAGTGCTCCTGACTGTCGCATCCACCTGAGATGTGAAGTGAAGCGACGAGTCCAAAAGCACCCCCAGACTGTGAACAGAGTCCTTCAAGGGGATCGTGACCCCGTTCAGGACAGGTGGACAAATTTCCTTCCCCAGGCCAGGAGAACCTATCATGAGTACTTCCGTTTTCTCTGGATTCAAACTGAGTTTGTTTTCCCTCCTCCAGCCCATTACCGACTCCAGACAGGCATTTAGAGGAGAGATGCCATCCCTAGTCACTGCATCAGTCGGAGACACAGAGAAACATATTTGGGTGTCATCAGCATACTGATAACACCGCGCCCCGTGTCTTCGGATGATCTCTCCCAGCGGTTTCATGTGAATGTTGAATAGCATGGGGGACAGAATGGCTCCTTGAGGGACACCAGATGTAAGCGCCCTCTTATCGGAGCAAACGTCCCCCAGCTGCACCATCTGGAATCTACCCGAGAGGTAGGAACGGAACCACTGGAGCGCAGTGCCCCCGATACCTAACTCCCTCAGGCGTTCCAGAAGGATACCATGGTCAATGGTATCGAAAGCCACTGAGATGTCCAAAAGCACTGACAGGGACACGCTACCCCTGTCCATGCCCAGACGGAGATCATCGACCAGGGTGACCATGGCAGTCTCAACTCCATAGCCCGCCCGGAAGCCAGTTTGAAATGGGTCTAGAAAATCCGTTTCATCCAAGATCGCTTGAAGCTGGAAGGCAATGATATAGGGTGAAATATTAATATCTGAATAAACAAGTACATAAATAAATAAAAAGCTGGAACAGAATTGCTGAGAGATTTGAGCTCAGTTCATAATTATTTCAAATGCTTCAAACTGTGGGCATTCTTACTCTGGATTCTTGAATTCTGAACTTTACATCCCCATTCTCATTAAACATAAAGATCAATGAGCCTTTTCTTATGAAAGGAAAACATGGCTCTTGTAAAAGTACATTTTGTCTTAGCATCATTTTAGAATCCACTGAAGGTATCTACAAGATAATGAAAGCCTATACAGAAATTTGTGAAAACTAGTGGTGGTTGAGAGTGTTTTGAGTGCTGGACTAGAATTCTGGGAGACCAGGGTCCAAATCCCCCTCAGCAATGGAAACCCACCAGTGACTCTTGGCAAGTCACACTCTCTCAGGCTCAATGGAAGACAATGACAAACCCCTCTCTGAACAGATCTTGCCAAGAAAACCCTGTCAAAGGTTCATCTTAGAGTGGTCTTAAAATGAGAATGATAAGGCACACCACTATCACCACAAACAGACGTTTATTCAGCCCATTATTACAAGCTAGACAAATTTCAAGTGGCAACTTTTCATACTGTTTATCAAATAAGGGCATATTACATGAGAAAACCTACAAACAGTAGACTACAGCGCATAAGATCAGTAATACTGTTTGCTGATTTCTTTGTCTTAGAATGAAAGAATGCGGGGAGGAGGGGACCTTGTTTAGGTTTCAAGTCTGGGAAGATATTTCCTTAAAATATGTAAACAAAAATTGCAAAGGCTGATTTGAGGTTACCCTTGAGTTGGTGCATTAGGTGACTTCTGGTAGTGTAGAGAATTCTAAAAGTGTGGCAATGCTCTAAATAAGAACTAGGCTTCTGACTGGATGATCAGTGAGTAGCATGGGTGGCAGGAGAGAATAAAAGAGCTAAATCAGAGCCACAAAAATCAGGCTGATTTTTACTGTGCCTCCAACACTGTCGAAGGTGCTTTCTGAATTAACAGTGGAAGATTGTTCCTGATAGCATTTTAGGGTGGCATGTCGGCTAATTCATGGTGGTAAGATTAGGATAGATATATACCTACTTACTATTAATATAGCTAAGATTTGTTTAAGAGTCGTTTAAGGAAATTGATCTTTGAAGGCAATAGCTGAGATGGCATTTTGTGATGGATAATGGGTCAAATGTTAAGATGAAATGTCCTGATAAATATAATGGCTATAAGACTTAATATAAGATGCCATACATATAATGTTATGGAGTAACAAAATGTCTCAGATATTTCTTTTACTGAGTCTTCTAGAAAGAGTAGACTGTGCTAGGCCTGCTATTTTTCCAATGCAGTATGCTAGGTATTGTGGAAGGTGCAAAATGGTGACCCAGCTATGACACAGGCCTCAGTTCAATTGCTAGTCCCAATGCCATTGAATTAACTGCTGAATTGTAAGTCTACACCTAGGTATAGGCATACTTGATTCTTTAGGCCTAAACGAATTTGTTTGATTTGTCACAGATACAATTCCTTCTACCATCTCACGGTGTTTAAAGTAACTGAAATTCAGCTAGAATTCCTGTGTATTTAGTACGCCAATATTTCTGCACTTGAAGCTTCATCATACTGTATGTCAGGAAAGGCTCCAGCTGTTAAATTATCATATGTCGTGCTGCAATTAAATGTACAGGAACCCTGGCAGAATAAATGATGCTGCCTACAACAATCCTTCATACTCTTAACTATTTACTAGTCCTACTGTTCTTTCAAATATATATTTTTAGACCAGGTCCAGAGGTCAAAACTCTTGATATGAGACAACTTAGAAACAGAAATAAGCAAATTTTAGAAATCTTAGCAGACCCAGCACTAAAGGCTAGGTCACTGTATACATTAACCACAATAATTTAATCCTCTTGCACTTGGATTGAAAAAAATAAAACCCAAATTTTCAATGTGTGAGTTTGGGGATATTTTATGATCTCAGTGAACATTCCAAAGTATTGCAGAGTATCCAAAGGAATATTTTTCAGTGCAGAATCAAGTTTGGTCCAACATAATGCCTAGAGCCAGAAGCGGTAAGATAGTATGAAAGTGAGCTAAAATTAGACAAAATGAACTATTTAAAACCTGTCCCTCCTTGCAGTGAGATATGTCTTTAGTTCAGGATCCCTGAATGGGAGAAATTCAAGTTTTCCATTTGAAAGGGACTAACCATTTATCATCTAGAGTGGTGCTTCCCAAACTCTCAGAGGTTGGCAAATTGGCAGTTTTTTCCCCTCAGTGTGCTAGGGACCTGTACTATATTTGTGTTCATTGGCTGCAATGTTTCTTTTTTTCATGGAAACTCACCAGAAACCAGAAACGAATGGTTCTGGAACCAGAACTAGTCCATTGATCACTGCTTTGAGCAGCACTGGTCTAAAACATGGTATTTCTGCTTTACTGTATCATGAATCTGTGTTTCTTGAACAAGCCCCTGGGACTTGGAGTAAAAGACTTGAATACATCACTGACTGGTAGAATCATAGAAGTACATGAGAACAAAGTTTGATCATTCACTTCAAAGAAATATTGCACACAGAGTGAATTTGAAAATATATAGTTGGCCAACAGATTCTTTATCCACAGATTCAAGCATCCACAGCTTGAAAATATATTTTTAAAATACATAAATTCCCAAAAGCAAACTTTGATTTTGCCACTTTACGTAAGGGGCACTATTTTACATACAATGGGATTTGAGCATCCACGGAGGTTGGGTTCCATGGAAGATCCTGGAACCAAACCCCAGCAGATACCAAGAGCCCACTGTACTACATTTGATAAGTTAATACAGTGGCCCTTCAATATTAGCAGGATGCCCATCCATAGATGTGAGCATTTGTGGATCACCATGCCCCATATTATTCAATGGTGGCAAGTGCACATGGCTGCACTGATGCAGGCACATACATATCACCATCCATTGGATAATAGGGGACTCAAGCTTTCACAATTTCCCTCCCCATCCATGAGGAGCCTGGAACTGAACCCCTGCAGGTGGGTGGGGAAACTGATTCCCAATAGATGAGAACGGCTCACTGTATTAACCTTTTCAGCTAATCCACAGTGGAACTAATAAAGCCATTCTAGAACACTGATTCACACATTGGTATGGAAAGTAGGATACAGAGAGGCTCTTGCTCTTTAGTTTATTGTCTTGGATTCAGCCAAGACCGTGGTCTAATAATTGCTATTTAATTTTCTGAATATTTGATGGTTACTTTGTCAAGTGCTACTGGTGTTACTATGATTATGGATAAAAAGACCTTGCAGAAAAAACATCGGTAGAAGCAGAAAACTGGGGGGGGGGTGTTCTGCACTGTCAAACGTTAACATGTGGTTCTGATTAGATGTGACAATTTTTAGACTAGCAATTGCTGCAAATATTTTCATCACAAATACAGTACTTCCCCAGAGCCCTATTCATTTTTTGCTGGTACTAGAGATAGAGTCCATTTTGGAGGGAAAGACAAACAGGCAAAACACAACAGAAGAAGGAAAAAGGGCAAAACTGAAGGGAACACTTTCAATCCTATGCCATCAGGTATTTAAAACAATAATATTTCTCATCATTCTGCTCACATATTTTGAGTTCAGTAAACTGTACAACTCTATGTGGTATGATCCCCAGAATGGCACATGTAAACAGAGGTACAAAAGGTTAATGCAGGAGCCAGAAATGGCTGTCTGAAAATATAAAACCTTCAAGCGCATCTCCAACTTAATGTAGTTCATCAAGAGAACTCTTGTCTTTGAAATTAAGCTGAACAAAGTATAGAATCATAATGATTCTACCAGTCAGTGATGTATTCAAGTCTTTTACTCCAAGTCCCAGGGGCTTGTTCAAGAAACACAGATTCATGATACAGTACACTTCTCTGTGGTCCGGATTGGGGCTGCAGGACTGCTGGTGAGGCTGCCCTGCCCCCAACCTGGAGCAAAAAGGGGCGGTCTATACTGGGCCTGAGAGTCTGTAGTAGACTCCCACAAAAACATCCCTGTTGTTTTCCTCCCCTTTAATTTTTACCAGATGTTCTCCGCCTGGCTTCCAGGATTGAAGTCCTAGATCTCTCTTCACAGGTGTAAACACCCCTGACATATAATCCTATTCCTCTTCCTTTTCTGTTTGGCCTAGTTCTCTTTAAAAGGTTATACTCCTCTATTACAGTGCGCCCGCGTTATAGGCGGGCGCGCTTTACGCAGACTTGAGCATACACGCTCAAGCCACGGGGAGCGCATGCAGCGCAAGGGGCGGTGCGTCCCATTCCAATGAATGGGGCATACAACCATGGTGCCTCGCGTGCTCCCGTGCCACCGCGCACAAGTCCCATTCAAATGAATGGGCTCCAGCATAGGTGGAATTCACCTTACGTGGGGGGGGGGTCCAGAATGGATCCCCCGCGTAAGGCAAGGGCCCACTGTACTACATTCCAATCAAGAGACTCATCCCACAAAATTTCAGTGATGCCTATTATATCGTATTTGCTTTGTTGTGCTTGGAGTTCAAGTTCATCTTGTTTATTTCACATGCTCTGTGCATTAGTGTAGATACCTCTAAGACCATGGGTCCTCTCCCTAGCTACCTGTGTAAAGTCTTTTCCCTCCCACTGTCGAGTCCTTGCACTATTTGCCTTGTTCCCTCTATAACAGTTGACCAGTATCTCCAGCCCTTGATGTACTCCTGCCTTCCAAAATACTGTCTCCCTTCATAACTCAGGCTTTCTGCTCATCCCTAGCTCTATTGCTTGCAAACTCTTCCAGCAAGAGGTGGAAGACACTGACTTTGGTCAAAATATCAATTTTACAAATTAAACATTAAGCATTTAATATTAAATAGTTTAACTATCTTTTAATTTGTAATACAAGAAACTAAAAGATAATGTTTCACTCATGCCACTGTTAACCAACTACTGGGAAATATCTAATCTTTCATCTTTCCCTCTCCCTCCCTCCTCTCTCTGAAATATGTAATCATGTATGAGACTTTTCCACAATCCTAATTTTACCTCTCCATTTAATCTCAAATTATATTTTCCTCTATGTCTGGGAAAAGAAGGGAGACTTTAACATGGCTTATGTGAAGTTTGTACAACACCATCATAATGGGAACAGATGCAATGGTTGACTATGGAATTTTTCAGGTTTGAGTTGGAGCTCATTTTAGTTTTTTATTGATGTGTTTACCCACATTCACAAATTTATTCATATTAAGAACAGTAAGAAAATAAGTTTTTAAGAAACTGGAGTTCCAGCGAAAATGAAATGAGCCCTTTCCTCATTTCTACTTGGTACAGTATGTGCCTCATTTATGTAGTGGACAAACTGTTCTAACAGGTATGCATTCTAAACCTTGTCCTAAAATTTGCCGTTCTTTTATTCTGTTCCATTCCCCCACCCAAGTTAATGATCCATCTGTGAATTGATCCCCCCCCCCCAGCAATCTTCTGGCTTGTTCCCTCACATTCACCCCAACTTTTATCAGCTCTACATCCAATATAGACTAGCTCTGATCACCCACTGTGCAGATACACTTGCCACAAGCAGCTAACACCAAACACCAATCTTGACAGTCATATGGGATCAGTTGTCAGGCTAAACACAATGTGATAAATGCTGTGCTTCTGTACACACTTTAAAAACAGCTACTACAGCACCCTGCTGATTTTATTAGTAGCTACCCAAGTCCTTGTAAATGTCATTGATTCGTATATAAAGCTATGGCATTTTGGTCTTTTAAAGTGTAAAAAAGATTCATGTGCATCCACGGTCAAGCCTTCGTTACATGAATACAAAGCCTAAGTAGGCGCTCAGATGGAAAAGAAAGATCCACCCACCCACCCCAACTCCATCCCTAGGTTCTGTTTTCTTTGTTAACTTTCTGGAGCATAGTGCTTCTCTCCAGCCCATCCTCCATCATCACATTATCTCTCCTTCTATTTTGTCTTAAGGCTCTGCATTTTGGAAGCCAGTTTTGTGATCTTTATCTTCATGATTAAAGTGTGAGACTTTATTGAGCTTCTTTGCATCAGACCCAAGATCTGCAATGCAGGATTTTACATAACACTTCTTACACTATTACTATTGCTAACCTGATACAATGAAATGCAAGATAACAAACTGCTTTGGATGATGAACGTTTCTGTGTATGTGCGTGATTACCAAAAAGAGGCAGAACAGTGATAGCAACAAATCCAAACAACTCTGCAGATTATAAAGAACTGCTATGAACCACTGTACAAAGGCACAGTTTTCACAAAAGGGTGACTGGGAAGTGCTCGTAGACAATGGCAGCTTTTTATAAAGTAGAGAACAATTAGAGAAAATGTGCTGCAGCATTTCAATTCACTCCAGATATTGCCTAAAAGTAAAAGGTCAAGAGGGGAAGAGCTGTTGGAGAGTGCCAACATTTCCTCTTTTATTTCACATTCTGGATAAGATCTCCAGGGGTGGAGTAATGGAAGAGATCAATTGATCTGCCATCTGGGTATTTTAACTTAAGCCTGTTTTATTAAGTGATTGAAGCTGGAAGCCTGATTGGCACCTAGCACAAGGTGACCATGTGGAATGTTATCTGAGGCCATAGAATTTATCAAACAATGTGTTTTATTGGGCCAAATTGCTGTTTAGTGTTGCAAGCTTTCAGCTGAGCTGCCATACATTCAGTGAGCTCCAAAAGAGGGGAGAAATGCTAGCTTAGTATCTGACAAATAATGGCAGAAGCCAAAACTCTTTGGATAGACTTACAGAATCATAGAGTTGGAAAAGACCTCAAGGGCCATCCAGTCCAACCCCCTGCCATGCAGGAACTCAAGTTGTGCTAATGTTCTGACCAAAAGGAGGCAAGTCATGCACAAGTACAAACTATTGTGAGAATGTTTCCAGAAGTTAAGAAATGCACAGCCACAATCAAGATACCCTCTTTCCAGAATGCAAATTATATATTTGACAGGAAGGAGGAAAGGGTAGAGAGTTGAAAATCAGTCTTACTGTGCAAATGACTGTCAATGTTAAAGGTAATGTTACTGAGGCTGTAAATTAGGGATGTGTGGGTACAAAAAATTGCAGTACCTTTCTTTCTGTTGCAGAAAAATATATACAGTATTTGAATACTCCTATGCAGCAGTCTCCCCATATTCAAACACCCTGAGATGGGGTGGAGGAATTATTCTGCATAGAAAAATACAGGAGATTTGTTTTTTGTCAATTGGTTTGTTTTGGATTGTTTCTTTGTTTTTTTCAAAAAAACTGTATTCTGCACATAAAAATGGGTCTCCTGCTCAGGAAACAGTGTTTTCTGCAAAACAACAACAATAACAATAACAACAACAGGGTTTTACACAAACAAACACCCGACATGTGTTTTTTTTCTACACAGAATAACTCCTCTGCAATATTTTGGGGCATGTGAGTACTGGGGTAAAATGCAAAATTCTGGCTGATCTTTTACTCTTCTCAGCTGTAAGCAAACTTGGTTTTCTTCCTCGGAACAAATAATAATGAATATTCCTTCCATCTCTACTATACATGTTAGCCCTGGATCAGGCTTCTAAGCTTCAATGTGAGTACAATCTCTGTTTGTGCATGCATTTCCTACCATTGAATTAAAACAGCCTTCCACAACCAGGGATTTCTCAGACATGTTGGACTACAGCTCCCATCATAGAATCATAGAATCATAGAGTTGGAAGAGACCACAAGGGCCATCCAGTCCAACCCCCTGCCATGCAGGAACTCTCAGTCAAAGCATAGCCAACAGATGGCCATCCAGCCTCTGTTTAAAGGCCTCCAAGGAAGGAGACTCCACTACACTCCGAGGGAGCGTATTCCACTGTCGAACAGCCCTTACCTCCTGGAAGTTCCTCCTAATGTTGAGGTGGAATCTTTTTTCCTATAACTTGCATCCATTGCTCTACAGTCAGCATGACTATTTTAAGCATTACGTGTGGAAACAGTCTAAATCTTTGATGGCATATTGATATACCATAACTTACCCCCAGAAGGCCCAAGTTAAGATTAATAAGCAAACCATGAGGAGAAATCAGTCTGGTAATGAAAGATGTAGGTTGTAGAGTGTTTCTGTGTCCTATGGCATCTTCCTTCAGTGCTGTACTGTTTATCACATCTTTGGAGCTGTTAACTTTCTCAGAACCTTTTCTCACAACTTACAAAAAGGCAGAAGGAAGTTTGGTGCCCTTAAGCAGCATGTGAATTTAGGGCAAAAAGTTAACTTGAGACTACTCCCCCCCCCCCACACAAACTTAGTTATAACCTATATTTATAACCCTATTTCCATACAGATTCCCACAATTAGGTTGGAATTTAAGGATACATATATATTTTATATGTATTATCCTATTATCTCTTAGATTGTATGCCATAGGCAGGTTTACTCTTTTGTATTTATTGTTTTTATGTACAGTGCTGTGCAAATCTACAGCGCTATATAAATAATAATAATAATAATAATAATAATACATACCAGTCATAAAGTGTAACATTAGAGTAGCGCTCTAAACAACACTGACAAAAAGCATGTCTGTCAGAATGCAAGACACCTGTATTTAAAATTGTCAGGTACTACATGAATTTTTACCCTTACCCAAGGACAAAAAGATTAGTATCTTTTATTGTTGGTTGCAACAAAAACAAAATAGTTGGGGGGGGGAATTGCATTAAGAAACATTGTTTGAATAAAACAATGTATTGCATGCAAAAATGTTTTATTTTGCAAAACCTCCAAGGTTTTTTCTGCAAGAACACAAGTGAGAATTTCACAAATAAATCCCCAAATGCAAAAATCATCAAAAATGTGCAAAAGCTCTTATAATCTCAACCAGTAGGCAAAAAACCTTTTCAATTTTTATTCTTATTTTCAAAAAAGAAAGAAATGTTTATCTATGTTTTCAAAGGAGATGAATATATTATCCCAGACTTTTTAAAAACACACCAATAACATTAATCACTATTCCTATTAGCTCTGTTTTGCCATTGGGAGCCAAGCCTGGACAAGTCTAGTTTACAAACACCATGATTTCCTGGCTGAGATGAGTTGTGCAGATCATATTTTTATCCATTATACCATATCAGTTCACAACTTTCTTATTAAGAATTGATGGATCCTTAAGAAAGAGCTACAGAAATTTAAAATACTCTTTGTATAATATTTATTAGGGATCACACAAACTACAATTCTGGATACAGATACAAACACAGACTATGATGCACACCCCTTTCATACCTGAATGCTAACACTAAGTAACATAAATAACTAAAACTACTACACACAACTTGTGGCTTTCTTGATGATGAACTAAAGCTTCCAGTTGGTTTGCTAGGGCTGTTGGGAGCCCAACAATAACGGGGGGGGGGGGTGTTTCACATGTTCCCCAGACCTGCACTGTCATAAGAAAATGATATATGAAGTATGCTGTGTTGTTGTAGCTGTTCCTGTTATTGTTGTGTGCCTTCAAGTCATTTCCAACTTATTGTAACTTCAAGGTGAACTCATCATGGAGCTTTCTTGGCAAAATTTGTTCAGAGGGTTTGCCTCTGTCTTCCTCTGAGGCTGAGCGGGTGTGACTTGCCCAAGGTCACCCAGTCAGTTTCTATGGCTGAGCAGGGATTCAAACCATGGTCTCCAGAGTCACAGCCCCACTCAAATCACTGTAACACATTGGATCTCATATTAAGTATATAAAATACTACTGATTCATATTTATATAAAAGTATATATGAAGTATATGAAGATATGAATTCCATAAACAACTAAAGGAATAAACTGCAAATTCAGACCGAAAAATACACCACTGCATTACCCAAGGTCTTAAATATGAAGTGTGTCTCCTTATAGTGGCAAAGTGAACTAGATCCCTCCAGCTAGCCAGTATAATAAGTCAGCTGTGTGATACTCCTGCACTGTAGATGAAATATACCAGCGAGTTCTTCTATTTTTGCAAGAATTTGTCCTTGGGAATTGGCCCATGCATGGCAGAAGGGTATACTCTAACAGTCATTCTAATTTTGTTTAGTCCAATTATTGGGGAGGTTCTACACAGTTTGAAAACTACTCTGGTAGGCTACAAAAACCTCATGGAAGTCATGGGTAGATCAAGTAAGAAAAGAAGAGGAAATCTGATTAGCCAGTATCAGATTTTCTTATTATCGGTTGAAGTGCATTGGGGAGCATATGGTAAAAACAGTTCTACATGTGGAAAAAACAAGGAGAAGCCATTGAGATTATGTACTGTTACTACAGCTCCTATGTAATGGCATTATATCATTGTTTTAAAAGCTTTTTTTTTATCCTGAAGGACTATTTGCTTTTTATCTGGAGACAGCTTTTAGGATGCTCTTCAAGCTTCAGTTCCTACTCGTGTGAGTTCATGCTCTTTATTCTTGGTATTTATTTTGAATTTGCTCTTTGCTATTAAACACTGCAGTCAGAAGTAGAGCAGAATACCACCCCCTATTCCACACACACACACACACACACACACACACACACACCCCACAAACACACACCCCTCTGGTCCAGGTCCATCAGGCTATGTTGCTTTCTGTCAAGTAGACAGAGCATTACTACTTTCCTCTGGAGACGTTTTATCCATGATGGATGAAATGTCACATATAATTAGACTCTCCCTATGAATTACATTTTTAAAACTCATGTTTCCATACCAACACATGATACAGTGAGTCTGTTAGGGGAGATGTGTCATTTCAGAGAAGAGGAAACACAGAATCAGATAATCTAGGGCAGAGATCTAGCCAATATCATTTTGGCTACCGGTACCTCATTTAAAAAATCATGCCTGTTATTTTGGAGTGTTTAAATTGGGAATTGCAGGCTATACATAACAGGAATTGTTGCTGTTGTCAGCTGCCCTTGAGTCATCCCTGACTCATGGTGACTCTATCAATGAGACATTTCCAAGATCCTCTGTCCTCTACCTCTCTGCTCAGATTCTGCAGGCCCAGGCCTGTACTCTTCCTCATAGTTGTATTCATGGTCCTGATTTTATTCCTATTTCCCTTTACTTTTGCTTCTCATCTTCTTTAATTGCATAATGAGAATTGTTACCATATAATCAGCAGCTTGTTACTATATAATGATACCTCTAAGGCCCAAAAAACATGGGCCAAAAGCAGCCATTTACATGACACACATCCCAAAGCGGCCAAAAGCTGCTCCAAAGCCAGCAAAGGTAGCCCGAAACCAGCGCAAAAGGGAGCCATTTTAATCTGGCTCCTGGACGGCATAGCTTGGAATGAAAGGCAGCAGCCTGCTTTGAAAATAGGCCATGTGTCCTGGCCCAATCACGGTTGGATCTGCCTCTGACTGCTCCTTTCTGGCCATCTGCCTCGCTCCTATGACATCTAGTAGATAACCTGTCTTAGTTCCAAATCTTTGCCCCAAAGGCAATCATTTTATAGACAAAGCCTCCTGTACAGTTGCCAGTTCAACTTTTCCTTACCATCTCCCAAGGGAGAAAATTGTACAATTGTATGCTATGTAAGCTATTACATTGCTGAATAACATAAAGATCTCTTATTAATGCTTAACATTAAAATAGTAAAAATCTATTTATCTTAACAAAATAATCTGTGCAACCCATATATTACTAATTTTTTATAGTTTGAAATGTAAATATCCAATCACCATACAATTACAGTGGGATTGTATAAGAAGGGGCAGTTTCATTCATTACTCACACATTTAATTAAGAAAACAATTTGGGTAGAGAAAGCCAGAAGTCTAATGTGATTGCTTTAATGGCTACCAGTCTAATTATAAATAAAATAGTTGCTGTCCAGCCTCTTCTTTCACAACATTTGCTGTTTTGTATGTCTCCTTATCTAACCATGCAAGGGAGGGCAAGATCTTAAGATCTCCTTTGTCTATTCCTCAAATACCATACTACCACCACTGCTCCTGCTCTTAATAATGTTTATGTTCTGGATATGTAGGGATCCAAGCTTATGAAGTCAGAATCCTCTTTAGAGCTCCCTTTAAATTCCTTAACAACCAGATTAGTTCAGATCTGCCTAATTTATCACAGGGACAAAGCCATGCTGAGGGCTATACAAGAAAACCAGAATGAACTCTACTTTTTTATTCCATATGTTTATTAAAGAACCAAAAAAAGTTCTGTCCTGTTGCATTAAAATAAAATGAGGAAACTTATCAGACTTCTGGGTATAATTTAAGCAGCTCCTTGGTGCAGGGCACATCTGAATCTACATGGCACAGTAGTCTTATCTCTGCCATCCACTGGAGGGCAAAGGAAATGTCAAAGCCTTTCCTTTGAGAGTTGGGTAGCTTTAGTAGAGAGAACTACTGACCAATGAATAGCCTTGGAGGTTTAGAATACAAATCTCCCAGTTTCTTTACATGCCTTTCACAGTTATTTCATATAAGGAATGTAATTGGGCTTTCAGTGCCCCTATATATCTGGGCATGTCTTTTATTCAGAACCATTTCTGAAGGGTGTTCAGCATTTATATTGAACAATATGCATGTGAATGGGAGAGGATGTGTTGCAACTTATTTAAAGGATGAACTGCTGATCCTGAAGGCTTAAAAAGGAGACAATTCAACCTTTGGGGTAAGGAATCTGGAGGGTTCAGGGGCTACAAAAATAGTCTTGATTGCCCACACT
The DNA here is from genome assembly GCF_019175285.1 of Sceloporus undulatus. Taxonomy (NCBI): domain Eukaryota; kingdom Metazoa; phylum Chordata; class Lepidosauria; order Squamata; family Phrynosomatidae; genus Sceloporus; species Sceloporus undulatus. The sequence goes on from NC_056525.1 coordinate 79,180,011, forward strand.
TTACCAGCCATGGTTTAAAATTAGCAATTAAGAAACTTAAAACACCAGCCCATGTGCAGAAAATGATGTCAAGCAAACATTTTACAGTTATATCTTGGAAATACAGGATCAGATAGAAGACTTCAAAGGAAGACCTCAAGTTCATGAAGTCAGAACTTCTAAAGAGATCTCTAAATGAGGCTGATCAATAATGGAAATCTTAACAGAAGGAATAATATAGTACATCAAGAACTGGGAACCAATAGAGTCTGAGATTTTTTTAAATCCTATTAATCACAGTGCTTGGTGACTGCAGGCCAAATAAGTAATGGGTTGAATCTAGATTTATTCATGCTTAGAGGAAACCCACTGAAATCAACAGTGCAAGTTAGTCATTACTAACTTAAGTCCCACTGATTTCATGGGGTGTACTTTGAACATGAGTAAATCTGAATTCAATCAAATAAATAATTTAGTCACATCACAACACTTATATTATCCTTTTATTTATTGTCTGAGTTGCTGTCAGTTAAAGATTTCCAGAGGTAACAGAATGACTGCATTTATGCTTAAAAAAAAAAGTCCAGCAGCTAAATCCTATTTTCATAGTAGGTAAGAACTATGCAATTCCACCTGTGTTTTTCAGTATTCTGTAAACTAAATCCTCAATCTGTTGGGATTTAATCCCAAAGAAATATTCCTAAAACTGAGACTAACACTCAAACTAAGTTTTTTAGAAAGTTTAAGATTGCAAACAATAGAACAAATGTAGGCCAATATGTCAACCTATTAATCTAACAACTTTGTAAAACAAAGAAAATATAAATGAAAATATTTTTTCAAGTATTATTCTTTGCATGTTTACTCAGCATGACATCCCATTGACTTTAGTGGAACTTGCTAACCATAAGTGTGAATGGATTCACAGCCTAAGAAGTGTATCTTTGTATGTTTGCACGAACAGAAAGTATCTTACACAATTAATCTCTCTCTTTCACTCCTCCCTGTGAAATGCTCTGTGGCTTTTAAAACTGAGAATTCCTTTGTCTGATTTGAGATTATCCCTTCCTTGTACTGAAACTCTGCTCCATTTCTGATAGAACAAAAAGCGCTGTAGGAAGACTAGAGAAAGAGAAAAATTGGTTGCCCAAATTGCCTTTCTTTACATTGTCCCCTAAAACTCTTCCAATTTCAAAAATCCACAAAACAGTGATACCTTTACTAGGACAACCTAAATGCCCAAAATACATTGCACAAGTTTTTGAAGCTCTATTGGCTTCTTCATCAGGTAAATGTGTAAAAGGTCATACACAAGGGAAAATTTTCTGATCATGTTAGTCACAGGTCTGTGTTTTTTCAAGATGTTGTTGGTGTTCTGATTTAATGTGATAACTTTAGATGGTACAGAGGAAAACCCATGTAGGCAGGCCACTTCTCCTTGTGGGCATGCGGTACTGCATAGCAGTAATGTTACAAAGCTTTTTAAAGTACATTAGGAACACAAAAATATACTTCCTTTGAGATATGGCCAACATGACTGCCAATGAATATGTTTCCTTGATATGAGGATAATGGGTTTTAGCTGCAACAGGAGAATCCTAAAGAGGGAGCAAATTGAATGAGACTTTACTATTTTAAGTTTCTAGCTCCAACAAAAGTAAAATGGGAGTGCATGTGGCACATTTAACCTAACAGCACCTAAAATTCTTCTAATGCAGAAGAAATGGAGGCTTCTTGATAAGTTCAGTGTTCTCTGTTTAACAAACGGGTTTGTAGCTTCACAAAGGATGGGGGCATCCTGAATCTCAAAGGAAGTACCTTTTTGTACTTTGCTCACAAGGAGGAGTGGCCTGCCTGCATGGATATCTCTACACACTATCTTAACAAAGAACATCAATAACATCTTCACAAGATGCAGGCCTTTGACTAACATTGTCAATTTTTTTTCTGTCTTGTATGATTTTTAATACCTTTGCCTGATAAAGGCAAAGCCAGTAGAGCTTCAAAAGCATATGGCGAGTCTGTTTTCTGCAGCTCCAGACAACAGGACACAGCACAATGGAAGTACAAGAAAAGAGATTCTACCCTAACATTAGGAAGAACTTCCTGATAGTAAAAGCTGTTTGACAGGGGAATACGCTGTCTGGGGGTATGGAGTGTAGTGCAGTCTCCTTCTTTGGAGGTTTTTAAATATAGTTTGGATATCATCTGTCAGGAATGGTTTGATGGTGTATTCCTGCATGGCAGGGGGTTGGACTGAATGGCTTTTGTGGTCTCTTCCAAATCTATGATTTTGTGATTCTAAGTCCTGATACATTTGTCCTGTCTGTAAGAGCCCACAAACAGATAACATGGCCATGGCTGATGACACACTGCAGAATTAATGCAGTTTGGCACCATTTTAACAGTCATGGCTACATCCAATGGGATCCTGGGATCTGTAGTTTGCTGTGGCACCAGAGCTCTCTGAAAGAAAAAGCTCAATAGTTCACAAAACTACATATCCCAGAATCTAGTAGCATTGGTGCACGAAAGTTAAATCAGCATCAAACTACATTAGTTCTGAAGTATAGATGCAGCAATGGTTTCATATTCAATGGTCTCATACTCATACTCTTCACCCTATGGCAAGACCTGGTCAATCTAACTACTAAGAGAAATTTGTAGTGTTGTTAGAGTTTGAAATCATACACATGTATACAGTAAACATAAAGTATGCCCTAACAAATTTTATCTTTTCTTATAGACATGTGTTAATATAAATATGTGGGAAATATGTAAAATCAAATAATCTTGGATTTCATAATGGAAATGTTGGAATAGGGTGGGAGAACTTTACTGACTTGTTCTAGGGTTCACAGCAACAATATAATAGTATCTGGAATATTGGGTATGTGGAAAAATCCCTGGCCAAGGAATGAGAGCAGAGATTCCTGCCTTCCTTCCCTCACCCTACATGTTAATTATGAATGTCATTAGTTATTATGTAATATCCACTGATTTTTGAAGACACCTTGTCAATATTTAATCTTAGTAGCAAACATTTTTTTAAAAATGGCAGCATGTGAAAACCATTCCACATGAGAAGATGATTGTGTGAAGTAATTACACACAACATGACAAGTCTGATCAAGAGGGTTTTAAACCCTCTTGATCAGCCCAAAGTCAAGCTCTAAAAACAAGGATGTAGAGGAGAAGCTAAGGGAGAGAATGGAATCCACCCAAGAAGTGAAACTAAATTATTAGGTGAGAACAAACAAAGATTCAAATATCTATACAGAAGAGCACAGAGTCTGGGCAACAAACAAGCTGAGTTTGAAGCCCGAATGCAGGAAGGTAAATATGACTTCATAGGTGTAACAGAGACCTGGTGCAATGACTCACGTGATTGGAAGATTACAACTGAAAGGTATAACTAATTTTAAAAAGTGATGTGGCAGAAAAGGAGGGGGAGTAGCTTTATAGGTCTAAGACAAATTCACTTACACAGAAATCTAGAAAAGTGATCAGAGTGTAACATTTGTTGAGAGCAATTGGGTAAAAATAAATGGAGAAATACATAAATGCAATATGGTACTAGTTTACCACAGGCCACCAAGCCAAGAAGAGGCACTTTTCAGAAGAAAAAAAATTCAGAACTCAAAGATGTAAGAATTAGTAGGTATATAGTCTTCAATGATCCTAATACCAACTGGGAGGCTAATTCTGCTAAGCATAGGCTGCCCAAGAAATTACTAATGTGTCTTGCAGTTAATTTTCTCTTTCAAAAAGGAAGGAACAAGGGGATTGGCAATCTTGGGTTTGAGGCTAATATCAATATCACTGTTGTTGTTATTGTTGTTGTGATTTTTACCCCAGATTTGCACTCAAAAAGAGGCTTACAATGATTTAAAAAACAGTTAAAAATCCACAAAACACAATTAAAAATTAAAACCTAGTTAAAACATACTTCATTACAACACACACACACACTAGGGAGGAGTTGGTAACTGCAATTAAAAGAGTTGATACCTTAGTGGGAACTATGGGCCCCTACAGACAGGCCAAAATAAAGCTGCTTTGGGTCACTTTGGAGGTATGCTGTTTAAATGACACATATCTTAAGAGACCAGAAGCTCAGCCAAAGCTGCGCTCCAGTCCTTAGGACTGGACTTAAACAGCATACAACCAAAGTGACCTGAAGCAGCTTTATTTTGGCCTGTCTGTACAGGCTGTATGTAATGCCAGAACTGTGGGTTAAGCCAAAGAAATGTAAAATCAAATACAAATCTTGGATTTCAGGAAAGCTGATTTTATCAAATTCAGGGAAATACTGAACGGAATCCCATGGCTAGACATGGAAAAGCAAGGATGGTAGTTAAAGAAAGAGTTGTAAAAAGCACAGTCACAAACAATCCCACAGAAGAAGAAATGGGAAACATTTGAAAAATTCAATGTAGTTTTACACTAAACTCAAGGAGGAAGTGAAAAGAAGAGTATGTATAAAGAATGGAAGGAAGGATAAATCACCAAGGATACGTGTAGATGTGTGACCCAAGCTTGCATGAATAGTATAAAGAAAACAAAAATTCAAAATGAGCTGAGAGTGGCTAGGCAAGTAAGGAGCGACAAAAACCATTTTCCCCCAGTTTCATTTGAGGCAAAAGAATGACCAAGGAGACAGTGGAGACAGCCACTGTTCAATAAGGATTGTAAAATGCTAACAGATCACAATGAAATGGCTGAACTACTCAATACCTCTTTTGATTCAAGTTTTCTCCCAAAAAGAGAACTATGTGCTTCTGTGCAGCAGTAGAGAACTTGGCAAGGAATCAGGATTGCAAATCAAGAGAAGTAATAGTCCCAGGTCAGGTCTCATGTGGAGTACTGCATTCAGTTCTGGGTGTCTCATTTTAAGAAGGACATAGACAAGTTGAAGCTGGTTCAAAGAAGAGCAACAAGAATAATAAAGGGGGTATGGAGAACAAAACATATGGAGAAAGGTTGAAGAAGCTGGGCATGTTTAACCTGAAGAGATGACTGCCCTCTTTAAATACCTCAAGGGCAGTGACAGAGAGTAGGAGGCAGGTCTGTTCTCAGCTGCCCCAGAGGGCAGGACTAGGTTGAATGGTTTTAAATGAAAGGAAAGTAAATTTCGGTTGAACATTAGGATAGACTTCTTGACAGTAGGAGCAGCTTGACAATGGAACCAATTGCTTAAAAAGATGGTAGTGTTTCCTTCTCTGGAAGTCTTCAGTAAGAGGCTGGACAGAAATGCTTTAGCTGGAGATCCTGCATTGAGCAGGGTAGGTGGGTGGGCAAACTGAATGGCCCATGAGGCTCCTTTCAAATGGATGATTCTGTTGTTTGGATACTTGTACGGTAATATAGTTTTTCTTTTTCATGATATTTTAAAGAATTTACTATGCTGTTAGCGGAGTGTAATAAACTGGGCCTAGAACCATTCAGCTGGTCTTTTCTGATTCTCCTTTCTTTCCTCTTGTATCCAATAATACACAAAACACTGAATATGCCTCACATGCTATCTATCGTATCCGCTCAGCCTACAAGCCAAAAGGGCAGCACTTCTCCAATTACAAGCCTATATTTTACATCTTCCCTTGCAGAGTAATTTCAAATGGCTGCTGTACATTTGCTGCACAGGCCATGGGGCACAATGGAATATGAATCACTCTTTCCCTGCTCCAGCCCCTATCAATTTATTCATTCTACACAGGGAGAGAGATAGGTGCACACACTGCAGCAGGAGTTGCTGCACATCTGTACAAAGGACAAGCTGAAGAATGGAGTGACAGTTCTTTTAAGGAATGAATCAAAGTGCAAATTAACAAACAGCAAATTTGCTGTAAACATTAAATACTTCAGACACAAAACCGTCTGCGCCATACAAGAGTGCTTTCAGCATTATCTATTCACAGCAGTGCTTCTTCTCCTGAGGGTCATAAACACAGAGAGACTGGAGGCAGTGTGGGGGGGGGGAATGGGGGAAGGAAACACTCTAGTTGAAATTCAACTCACAGCAAAAGCAATTTCCGAGTGTGCAAAGTGCTGTCAGCAGGCCTGATGTTTGTGTATGAAATATAGACAATATGACTGGCCCATCGGCAGCCACTGTCAGCCTGATGGATGGCGCCTGAAAAGAAGTAAAGCGGCTGCCGTTAGGGCCCAGTCTATCAGACTTTTGAAGGAGATTCAGGGGCTTAATAGAGGGAAAACTCTCTACTAATCGGACAAAATTTCCAGCTGCGATCACCAGGAAAATAAGAGGGATGAGGATGAAAAGACCTGAGCTGGAAACACAATGCAAAGAAGAAGAAAGGCAACACTCCCCCCTCCTTTCCCTCATGCTCTTTTCCAGGTTTCTTGACATACCCTTTCATAGATGAGGGCATGAGGATACCTTTCTGCGCTTGGTGTGCTATGTGGCATTTTCCTGCTCTATTTTCTCTCTACTGGTGATAATCCAAATGGATATTAGGCATATTTTGTAATGGGCAAGCTACGGTAACCTGACAATCTGACCAACAGTGCTTATTTCTGTGGATAATGGCCAGATAATGCCAATGCCACAAATAAAAATGCTATTACAAATTCTTCAAAAAATGTAAATACTTAGAACATGTTTTTATCTTTATCTAACAATATCTTACTGATTCATAGATTCTTGGTTACAATCTGAATCACTGATCATCCTGGTAGACTGTGAAACTGAGAGATTACTATACAATGTAATACAGTATATGTAATTTAGATATAATACAAAATGATAAGATCTAATAATATCCTAGGTGTTCAAATCAGTTCCCATACATTATCTCAGTTGCCTTTATATCAGCCCTATGAGGCAGGGAAAACTTTTGTCCTCCAAATGTTTTGGATTTCAACTCCCATATCTTGCAGTTTGGAATCTTTCTTTTATTGTCATAACAACACATTAAAAATGCCCACTTTAAAAAAAAATCAATGAATAAAATAGACTCTTGAAATAAGGGCATCTAAGGATGCATCTGCACTGCAGAAATAATCTGGTTTGACACCACATTAACTGTCATGACTCAATGCTATGGGATTCTGGGAATTTTAGTTTATTGTGGTACCAGAGCAGAGCACACACACAAACTATGGTACAATTCTTAGAATTCCATATCATTGAGCTATGGCAGTTAATGTGGTCTCAAACTGGATTATTTCTGCAGTGCAAATGCAACCTAACAACAAAAGATGCTTAAAATGAGTGTCTCTTGTTTTGCCTCAGAAAGCCTCTTGCTCTGCCCAAGCTGCTCAGGGGAAGGGGTTCATGATGGGTCTTCTATTCTCTAAATAACTACATGAAGGAATGCATGCTAATGATGTTGGCCATCACTGTAGAATAAGTACCGAGTTATCACTGCTGCTACTGAAGCTTGATCCAATTCACTCAAAGCCATTTTTTCTCTTTATATCAGTGGAGCCATAAAATATGCTATGCAGGACACTTAAAATGATTCTTTGCTGTCCAGATGTAGATACTTCAAATGCAGGATCATGTGGTAAGGTATCCCCTGGGTTTCGCATCCAGATACTTAGAATTTAATGGAAACCTACTGCATTTCTCCTATAGTCTGTAAAACAAGTTTAAAAAATAAATAGCAAAATATGAATAACAATGATTTAGGCCTAGATTTTGGAGACAGCACATATGGAGTAGAAACCTATATCCTTTCTTAAATTATTGAATTCTATTAAAAGGCCAGAGTACTCCTCCTCTCTGAGATACAGATGATTACTCAACATCTATAGGAAGCTATAGAATGCAGGATATAAAATAAAACTGCCCTTATTCTATAAATCTACAGTGTAATCACATTTGGAAGAGGGATATAGTTCTGCCCACTGTACTTGAGAAGGACGTCACTGGAACAGGTCCAGGAAACAGCAATAGACATAATCAAGGGACTGAAGAAATACCCTTATGGGGCTATTTAGCTTAGAAAAAAGTGAGTAACAAGAGACATAACTGAGGTGTATAGAACTGGCCTGGATAAAGCATGCTTATCCAGGACTTAACCAATGAATATCCAGGAATACTCAACAAACCATTCACAAGGAAGTCCCGGGAATGGTTTGTTGCTGGAGCATTCCTGGCTCTTCGTGGGTTAAGTCCTGGATAAGCATGACATCATCTGAAAATATTCAGTGCAATCGGGTGACTTTACCAGGAGTTTTTCTTCCCTGATTTCCCTCTGTCTGATAATCTCCTAGGATTCACTGATGCCCAATGAAGCTAAATGTGGGACATCCAGGACAGAGAAAAGCAACTAGTTCTTCATGCAGCACATAGATACCATAAGAAATAGTGCTGACTGCCAATCTAGATGGCAGTTACAGAGGAACAGACAAATTAATAGAGGACAGGGGCATCAATGGCTACTAATCATGTGGCCATAACTCTAGTATCAGAGGCAGTATGCCTGCATTTATCAGATGCTGGAAATCATGAGAGGAAGGTGCTGGTGCATTCACATCCAGCTTGTAGGCTTCCTATAGAAATCATGTTGGCCACTGTGTGAACAAAACAGTAGACTAAGTTCGGAGGAAGGAAGTGGCAAAACCACCACTGAATATTACTTGCCTAAGAGAGCCAGTGTGGTGTAGTGTTTTGAACATTGGACTACAACTCTTGAGACCAGGGTTTAATTCCCTGCTTGGTCAAGAAACCCACTGGGTGACCTTGGGCAAGTCACATCCCCTCTCAGGGGAAAGCAATGGCAAGCCTCCTCTGAACAAGTCTTGCTAAGAAAACCCCATGATAGGTTCACCTTAGGGTCGCCATATGTCAGAAACCACATGAAGACACATAACAACAACTAAGAAACCCCTTAGGGGATGATAATTTATGACCCTGGTAAATGACCCTGGATAATTTTTGAAATGTCTAGGAGTGCAAAGTGCTCAAATCACAAAGCCCCCCCCCCCCCATGTTTTGACAATCCTGCTGTACTACATCCTGTAATTCTCTTTATTTTCTACAAGGGAAATCAAATAAATAAATAAGGCAATAAATAAGCATTATTAATACACACAGGGGACAAAATCCAACTACAAACAATCCATTTATTTTAGGACTTCAGTATAGAAGAAATTCCCAATCAGAGATAGAATGAATGATTTTTGAGGATAGCAGGGGAGATATTTTGGAGAAACGAGTATAATTTAAAACAGAATATGATTTTTTGATGTGGCTGCCAAAATGAAAGGCTCCCAGAAAAAAAATTAATTTACATAGAAACAGAGCTGTCAGCCAAGTAGCTGCCAGAAAGAATGATAACAATTCATTTGGTAACAGTTCCCTTGTTAAGAAGATAGTAGCATCCAGGGGCTTTATTTGCTCTCCACAAAAAAGGTCCCTGAGCAGATTTTTGATTTTGATAACTTCTATGGGACTTGTTTGTTTTTGCAACTGTCTGCTTTCCAATAAGCACAATCTAGAAAAGGGGTTCTTGAAGTCTGTCTACTAGCACTGTTAGTGATTTCTTGTGTGTCTTCGAGGCAAATCTAACACTAGGGTTTCTTGACAAGATTTGTTCTGAGTGGGTTTGCCTTTGCCTTCATCTGAGGCTGAGAAAATGTGACTTGGCCAAGGTCATCCAGTGGGTTTCCATGGCTGAGCAGTATTCAAACCATGGTCTCCAGAGTTGATGTCCGATGCTCAAACAACTACACCATGCAGTTTGTACTAGCCCTGTGCAGACAGCTAATGTGAAATAATGAAAACATAGAGAAAGAAGTAGGATCCTTTCTATTGGCGTCAAGGTTCAATGGTTGCATACTGATGGGTCTTTCAGGCAGTGCTGGTATGCATGCCAACTAGGTGCTCTCATTGCTCCCCTCATTAGCCAGCTGCACTTGCAAATAAGCTGGCACCTGTTCTTCACCACTTTCTGGTTGACAGACAGGTGGTATATCCCTGACAGTGCACTACGTAAAGTTCCAGTGGGATGGAAAGAATATTATTTATTATTTATTATTTATTCCTAGGTGAAAAAATTGAAGACTAAAAGCTGAATGAGAAAGTTGCACAACTTTCTCCAAGTATCTGAACATTCTGAAGGGTTGTGGAGAAATTATTTTATAGTTTATTTATTTGTTTTGAACAAAATGCCAAAAAAAATCTGCACAGAAAATAGTATTTCCATGTAGGAAATATTTTCTTTCTATGGAGAAAACAGAACTTTTGTGCAAAAATCTCAAATGTTTTTCTATGCAGAATTACTCATTCACAAGATTTCAGGAGGTGAAAGGTAAAACAGGGTACGAAGAAGTAAAAAATATAATCAACAATATTTTCCACATCTCTGAAAATGACTGTTAATTTGATTGGAGTGTAATTTCCTCTATGCTGTTTTCTTTTTTGGGAGGGGGTGAGGGGAGAAAATTATAATGTGAAATATGATTGTACATTCTGTATAATAAAAAAATTTGAAAATTAAAAAAACCACAAGATTTCAGGAGGTTTGATAATGGGAAGCATATTGGGGAAGAATATTCACTTTCATCCCACAGCAGAATGCAAACTAAAATATTTATTCATGTGAGGACAAGGCAGTGAAGGATCCTCACCCCTAACTACCAATGTCACACAGTGAACCTGGTCACTATTTTGGCCACACCCCGATGAGCAGGCACAGATGACAAGAGAAACATTATTACAGATAGCTCTCCAAGCTGCAGTGATATTATTGTTGTACAGAAGAAAACCACCCTCACGCATATGCAACGGGAGAGATGTCTGGCACCTGAAACAAGATACATCTTTGCTGTAGAACGTACTTTGACACCATTTTAAGTGCTGTTGCTTATCAATCTTGGGATTGGTAAGTTTTACATAGTCTTTAGCTTTGTCTGCCAAAGAGGGCTGCTGCCTCATCAAACTACACATCCCTGAATTCTGTAGAATGAAGCCATGGTAGTTAAAATGGTGACAAACTGCTTTATTTCTGCAGGTTAAATGCACCCTGAACAGGGAGTCTAATGGACAGTCTCTTCCCTCCATCCCCTTTCCCTCTCTCTGCTGACTCTCTCCTAGGCTGCATCTGTACTGCTACAAACTACAATGCCCAGAATTCCATAACATTTGAGCCATGGCAGGTAAAGTGGTGCCATACCAGATTATGTCTGCAGTGCAGATGCAGCATTACACACACACATACAGAGAGAGAGAGAGAGAGAGAGAGAGCAATCTTACAAAACAATAAACCCTTTGGGCACTTTAAACTAAATGGCAGTAGATCGGTTCAGCCTCTTTTCTCCATTATGTTTCCTCTCTCCTCCAGATGCCTGTGGACACACACTCACACAAACACTTGACTCATCTCACCCAGGATAAGTGTGAAAGGAAAAGAAAGGGAGGAGAAACCCGGTAGAAGGAGACAATAGAGTGGTTGCCACAAACCCTGTTGTTTGAGGTGCTCCAGTACTGAGTTTAGAATTCTGAGCCACAGTCTCTCACCTGTATGGACTTATATGAGTGGGTGCATATGTGCAGAAACAATTGATTTCTCACCACAACAATTACATTCATTGGGGCTTATCAATGTAATGCTAATGCTGTAGACATCACCCCAAAAAATCAAAAGAAGGCAGAAGAAGAAGGGTTAAGGTGACAGGACTACACACATCCATAGTGAACGTCACCACATGCCACCCAGCCACCAATGTACTGGAAAATATCAGTGCTGATTAAATACACAGACATACACATACAGCCTGCTGGTAGAAGTAAAAAGGATTGAGAAAGGAGGTGAGAAAGCCTGAACCCTCCTGGAATTACAAAAAAATATCTCTGTCTTGGAAAAATAAGTGGTAAGTACATGAGTAAAACCAAACCATTGACCAGTCTAGATGCACCCTCAGGCATTTGAAACAGGCTTTAGTAGCTATGTATAAATCAGAGAATGGAAGAATGTGTGCACTTCCTTGGGAGAGCTACAAGAATGTTAAAAAAAATAAACTGTTAACTTTGCATTCACAGCCTAACCTTTCTCCCTGCAACCTAAAACGGAATAAAAATCTCTTCCAAGCCTTGCTTTCGTAGCAATCACTGTCTTTTGTGATTTAATTCATGTCACCACAATACAGGCAGTGTGCACAGCCAATATTATTTGTAGACACCTATTTGGATGCACTTCTTATTGTGCGCCTTCATGTTTTAATATGATTTTCTAACACGCTTCTCAAATGCTGCCTTGCAGCTCAAATACCATTCAAGAAATATTTGCAGCTTTCCATTTCCTCCAACTGTATGTAGCAGGCAGTGGAAGATGCTACACAGATTTCTGTATTGAAATCTAACCTTAATTTAGATGTGTTCAAGGACCAAACATATTTTCAGGTGCAATCTTTAGCCCCAAAAGTTTCTACAGTCTCACATGTTCTAGATTCTTTCCTGAACACATTAGGACTGGAACAGAATGCCATGGGAGTGTAGATAATAGAAGCTTAGGGCCACAGCCTTACCTGGGCTGCATCCACACTGCAAAAATAATCCAGATTGACATCACTTTAATTGCTACAACTCCATCCTATCGAATTCTGGGAGCCGTAGTTTGTTGTGGCACTAGAGACTGACAGAGAAGGCTTCCCAGAATTCTCTAGCATTGAGCCATAGCAGTTAAAGCAGTGTCAAACTGGATTATTTCTGCAGTGCAGATGCCACCCTGGTCCCTGTTTGCTGTTCTGGGGTAGGATAGAGAGGAGGGATGTTGGCTACAACTTTGGAGGCCTGTGATGGACTTCCTGTCTGGATCATCTGATAGCAGGGAAGCAAGTTGGGGAAGTGTGGGATGTTTTTGTGCACTTATATGCTCAACCAATAACAGGATTAGTTGGTAGCACATGGTGGGCAGAACATCACACTTGAGCTGCTGTCACACTTTAGAATTAACTGCCTTTAATTGTCATGGCTCCATCATATGGGATCCTGGAAACTGTACTTTGTTGTGGCACCAGAGCTCTCTGACAGAGAAGGCTAAATATTGCACAGAACTATAAATTCCAGAATACCCCAAAATAGCGTGGAGACAGAAAACCCCAGAATAGCGTGGAGCTTATGCAGTATCAAGTATGGGAGTTATGCAGTATCAAACTGCATTATCTCTGCAGTGTAGAAGCAGCCTAGGACCTGTGTAGCCTCTGCTAACCAATAACCAATTATTTCAGCCATCTTTACCCCCCCCCAGTTTTTGAATAAAGGTGGTAGCAAATATAAAAACAGTTGTGTGTGTGTGTGTGTGCGCGCGCGCATGTGCGTGTGCAAAGATTAACTTGAATAATATGTTAAAAATGTTCAGAGCTTATGGGGGTTTGAAGGGCTTCAAGGGCTGCATTTTTCCATACCTGATATAATGGGAGTCTGGCACGCTCCCAAAGGTCATCTGATGATGATATTCTGAGGAAGACTGAGAAAAGAACAGAGGTATCAGATAGTAAGAGTTGCTTAGCTGAGGCCATCTCTGATGATACAGTGCCTCGTAGCCTTAGGAAGTATCAGTTAGTTGCAGCACATATGCCTGTCCAACCAAGAGGGGCCTTAAAGAAAAGTGCTGGGAGGAAATCAGGCTGGTGGACATCCAGAAATAATTTGGATACAGAAGCAGGAGCTGTCTCTATTATCTCCACATTTTGGGCTCACAAATATCTTCTAGATATCTATCAGGCATGAATGGTGTGTGAGAGCATCCTTGATAGATACAATGTAGATATAGTATATATACTCTTTTGAAATCTGTGGTAGCAAAGGAAAGACAGAAGGAACTCTTATCCAAGGATGAGAAAGAGGGTGGCACAAAAAAAGAGGCTGAGTGTAACTTTAACAACTGGTTGATTAGTTATACAGTTACATGTGAGTGGTCTGGTTGCCTTATCCATTATGGGATCATGGAAAATTTCCTCAGTGCCCACGTGCTGTTGGGTAGTGCTGCAGCCACAGAATATGTGCATATTTTCAGAGAAAGCACATCCCCACAGTGAAAGAGCTGGAAGAGTTCTTTTAAATGACAAATTGTGATTGATGGTTGTGGGGCTGGAATTCAGAGACAGATAGGGTAGCTGTGAGGTGTCTTAAGTGGTAGCAATTTTCGCACATGGTCTGTCCGGATCTAATCAGGGAAAATGTCAGAGGGCCTACTGTAAATTTAATCAGAACAGTATCAGTTGTCTTGACGCACATCCAAGGCTTTCTTGCCCTCATTTAGGCAGGGCTGGTTTATCCCTACGAGTAAGGGCAGGAAGGAGGAAGTGGCTGGAACTAACACTCTTTTTGTCCAGCAGCTGAGAATTAAGAGTGTAGTCTTAAGTCTGCCTAGTTTGGGATAGGCACAGCCACCCCTCTGTTTATATGTACTCTGCCTTGTCCTTGCCAAGAACCATAGGATGTTTGCGGTGAGCTAAGGAAGTTCTGTCTGGTGAGTGGAATGTCCTCCAGTGTCTCTCAGTATAGGACCCTTCTTTGTGCCAAGCAAACTTCAGAAAACCAGACCTTGAAAGCAGTTCTTTCAAGCAAATTTCTCCTGTATGGTGTATCATTTTCTTATGCACTGGCCTTCTGCAAAAGTAGAGGAGAAGAAGTATATGACCTGTTACACTGAGTGATGCCAATGTATGTTAGCTTTTTGGTTTGCAGGTCTTTTGGCAGTTCTATGATAGTGAAAGGGGGGGAAATCCCATCACATTTCATCCGGTGTGGAAATACAGTTCAATCAATATTGTCACCACATTGTATTGAAAATAGACCTTCTATGGTATGTCATGTTCCCTGTTTAGGCAATGTCTCCCTTCAGAGGGCATGATGTCTAAGCATTGCAGTAGTAGTATTGTTATGTTATATATCCTTGGTTGCCTTGGTGTAAACTGTTAGAATGGACATTTATCTATGAGCTCAACCAGCTGTTCATCAATGCTTAGAGTCATCAAGATATATACCCACTTTCAAAGTTGCTGAAGAAACATAGTCCATATGTCATGGGTTTATCAGAAATTCTATTCATTTCTTATATTTCCAGCCTCTCAAATCTCTAGTGTCTTGGAAAGCCATAAAGTTTCTTTAGGCTTATTGTTACTTTGAGTGGCAGTACTTTTAGACTGGATGCCACAGTTTCTCCATGGCTCCATGGCACAGACAAAGCAGAAGGAATTGGCCAATTTATACCTTCAGATCCAAGATGTCAAAGGACTCCCATACTTTGACTTTAGCAAGATGCCTCTCATTCCATGCCCGTATACATATAGTGTCTCTTTATTTGTTCCATTTTTGTGGTAAAGAAGGTCTTCTATGAATAGTTGACCAGACATTTTTCTGACTGTTTCTTTGTTTGCATCCTTCTTTACCCCTGAAAATTTCTGTATGATATTTCTGGCTACCTTATGGTGAAAGTTCCTTCCACTTTTGCCTCTCATGACATCAGGATCTTCACTAGATTCTTCCTGTACAAGTCCATGTGCCTGAGCAATTGCTACCTGCTTACTTCTAGTTCTTCTAACACTTGGACAACCAACATCTTCATTTCATTGCATTTCCAGACCGTAGAATATGAAGTTCAAAAATAGCTATGGCCAGGCTTACTGAGTAAATATTTTCTGAAATCTTTGCTTCTATTCATGAACACCAATTGCTCCTATGGATTTGCCAAAAATCCCATGCATTTAGCAAAAACAGTTACAATTAGGCATTCCCTATCCCTGTTTCTATCTATAGGAACATGTTTCTTCTATCACATGATGAAATGGCAATATGATGGATTATCAATCCAGCGACCCCATCCAGAACAAAGGAAAATACCTGGTACTTCCTCTGAAGAAGTGGGTTTATATCCATGAAAGCTCATTTTAAAATAAAAACCTGTTAGTCTTAAAGGTGCTGCCACATTTCTTTTTCTCTCTCCCCTCTTCCTTTTTAAGAATCCCCTAATGAAAAACAAATCAGTCCCTACCACCCAGTCCCAACAAATTAACTATTGTATCAGATGCTGTTATGTATGTCGATTATCAAAAGATCTCTCTCTTTCTCTCTCTGTCTTTTTATAATTTCTTCCTTCATCTATCCCTATAAAGTATCTATACTAAGTTGCTTTATTTCTGTACAGGTTGAGATCGTTTATTTGAAATGCTTGGGACAAGACATGTTTGGGATTTTGGAATATTAGCATGTGTGTGTGTGTGTGTGTGTGTGTGTGTGTGATCTGTTGGAGATGGCACCCAATTCTAAACATGACATTCATTTAAGTTTCATATATACAATATAAACATAGCCTGACAGTAATTTTATGCATAATATTTTAAATACTTTTGTGCACTGAGCCAAGTTTATATACAGGGAACCAACAAAAAACAAAGGTGTCTCTATCTCAGCAACCCCTGTGGACAATTTTGGACTACTTCGGACTCTGGAATTTCAGATAAGGGATACTCAGCCTGTAATGTATTAACATCTGTTACACCAGAAATCTAATTGATTAGTTTAACAATCAGTTCTTGAAAATACACTGAGATAACATTTTTATACTTAGCTAGAAATACTGAAGCACAGGGAGAGAGGGAAAAGGGGAGGGGGAGTGATATTATATGGTGCTAGAAGTCATTTTGTGAATGTTTCTGAATTTAGTAAAGTTTCCAATTATTATTTTTTTTTGAAAATATATATTAGTCAGGTTAGTAAAATATTTTACTACTTTGTACATTTGATTTTTCTCCCTATTACAAAAGTTTTTAAACCTGAACACTTCCTCTAATGTGGAGAGGGAATGGAGGATTTCATTTTTATTTTTAGTTAGATAATTTCATAAAAAAGGTCCAGAGCTGATAAAACTTTGCTAACAGTGGGCAAGTGAAACATATTTGCAGTTTCTATGGTTTTAATAATTCATTCCACTGTATCAATAACTTTTAGAACTAGAAATGCATGAGAGGTATTTAATAAAAGTTGGTGTGATGGTGGAAAATATCTTTGCAAGATGTTATCTGTCAAAAAGCAATCATGTTACATGGTGTGATGGATTAATATGAAAAAAGAGCTTGAAGGCAAGGTATTCATCTTCTTTTTATGACAACACTAATACATTTGTTTCACTCCTTAAATTAATTTTCTAATAGTAAGAAAGGTCAAAAACGAACTAGAGCAATATGAGCCTTTTTGTCATCTTTAACGAATTATCCAAAACAAGTCTGTCAGATCAGAAGGGATAACATTTTGAGTAATAAATGTTCATACTTATTAGCTGGTCAAAGTTAATTCTTTCCAGGAAGTGATATATCTGGAAGGCATGGAACCACTGATTTGATTCCTTCCTTCACTTTTCTGCAGTTTGGCCTTTTGCAGCCAGATTTACTGGGTGTGTTCTAAGAGGTTGACATCAATTAGACGGAACAAGACCAAGCATATCATATCTTTAATGCGGCCTTAATGGTGTGCAGAAGGAAATCTATTTTGACAGATAAATCCTTTGAAATGGGGGGGGGGGGGGGAGAAATTTTGCCACTTAAAAAGACAAGACTGAATAATAGATGGTGATGATGATTTTAAATACAACTCATTCCTATTATAGGCAGCACCTATTTTTATATATTCATCAGTTGTGCAGATGAGGAGCTGAGGCTAAGGCTGCTACCACACCACAGAATTAATGCAGTTTGATACTGCTTTAACTGTCCTGGATCCACCCTACAGAATCCTGGAATTTGTAGTTTGTTGTGGCACTGACAGAGAATGTTAAATATCTCCCAAACCTCAGAATTTCATAGCATTAAGCCAGGGCAGTTAAAGTGGTGTCAAACTACATTAATTCTGCAGTGTGGATGCAACCTGAGAGATGATACAACAGGTTTCTTTAACTGCAGATCTTCTGCTTCAATAAATGTGTCCATTATTTACCACAGCAGCAAATTACAATACATATTACAATAGTGACAATGGTAGTAGTGGACAGAAAGCTACTGTCCTATCATAGTTTTGGATTTAAAGTGGTATGAAGAAGGGGGCATACATTTTATATTGTCTGTTCCCAACATCTTTGCAAAACATTTTCAACATGGCAAAAGCTTAGTGTCTCACTGCTGAAATAGAGGCATAAGGCACTTTTATTCTTGGTCACACCATTGTATTTCAAAACGCCCAGCCTTGCTCTTGGAAAACTCCATGCCTTAAAGATTCCATTCAGATAACTATCCTAACAGAATTGCCTGCTAAGCATCCCTCATATGTGTTTTTGTTTGTTTGTTAACTTATCTTCCTTAGCCTTTTATTGTTGTTGTTGTTGTTGTTGTAGTTGGTTTCATGTTTGTGGAAAGTAAACTTGTAGAATTAAAAAAAATATTATTATTACTATTTTAAGACGACTCCATTCAAACAATGAAGATAACAATATTGGAATCAACTCCTATGGTTCACAAAAGATAAAATATTGATGGCAATATAATGTGTTCTGGATTTAGGTCCAGATTATCTGAAAGCGTCTCTCTCTCCATATGAGCCTGCCCGAGTCTTTGGGTGCATCTACATTGTAGAAATAATGCAGTTTGACACCATTTTAACTGCCATGGTGCCATCTTACAGAAACCTGGGATTTGTAGTTTTATGAGTCACCAGCACTCTTTGGCAGAGAAGGCTAAAGACCTTGTAAAACTACAAATTCCAGCATTCAATAGGATGGAGCTACAACACTTAAAGTGGTGCCAAACTGGATTGTTTCTACAGTGTAGATGCATCCTTAGTCTTTGACCAGGGTTTTCTCTCCATCCCACCATACTCAGAGGCCCATCTGGTATAACATAATGATGAGAGATAGCCTTCTTGGTGGCTGCTTCTAGGCTATGGAACTCCCTTCTGAGAAGGCTTGGTTGGCCCCCTTTCTACTCTCTTTTCACCAGGGGACAAAGATATTATTATTCAAATAAGCCTTCAGCCTTTAACTGGTTGCGGTGGAAAGAAGCAATGAGTATGCTGGGTTTTTATATATATATATATATATATATATATATACATACATACATACACTATATGTTTTAATTGTTTTAAAATTAAAATTAATGTTTTAATTGGATATATTTTAAATGCCTTTATAAAACTTCTGTATTGTTTTATGTGGTTTGCTTTAACTTATACTGTAACCCACTTTGGGGCTCATATTTGGAGAAAAGCAGAATATAAATAAATAAATAAATAAATAAATAAATAGTGTATATAACTATGCCTATAACTTATCCTGTTTTGAGCTTTAAAGATTCAAGGAGGGGTTATTACTTTGGTATATTAAGAAGTGAAACTGCAAAGTTGCAAGTGTTCCAAGTAAAATTGTAGCCTTCTTTCTAATTTTTAAAAAAGGACGTGAAATAATTAATTTAATAATACAATGAAAAAAGAAGTCTTCACACCTTGGTGAAATTATTCCAAATCCAGAGTGCAGTAGTGAGTTGAATAAAGGTCAGGTTCTGTGTTGGGGATTTCTTCTGACCTTTCAATGTACCATCCATCATTGGCATTACACAGAATATGCCATTTATCATACAGAACAAAGAGCAAACCCCAACATTCTCCTTGAAAAACATAAGATGTCAAGGCTTTTGGATACCACAGGTGTTAGCTCAGGTTTCTCAGTTGCTAATTTGCTGCTAGCCGCTTCTGGCTGATCACTTCACTATTTGATGATGTTACTGTATAGAGCAGATACAGATGGCTACAAGAAGCAGGCAGTAAGGTATGGTGCATTACATAAGAAGAGATGTGGATGTGACAGAAAATATGTGTTTTATAAGACATGAATTACAACTATGAGGTTTTATGAAAATATTTTATGTTGCAAAATTATACATTCTGATCTTGGATTTGAAGGAGAGGCTGGGATTACAACAACTAGCTGCAAAAGACTTTCGAAAGCTGGCCTACCCCAACTTCAGTGGGGGTAGAATTCAGAGACATATCCTAGTTAGTCTGGAATGCAAGGGGCTCTTGTAGCACCTTTGACACTAACTGGATGGAAGCATAAGCTTTCAGAGACTTGGTGTGACATGTATCTGCGGAAGTAGATGAAGTCTACAAAAGCTTACTCTACAACATCTTTTGGATTGTGTTATACTCAGTAAATATGAATATTAGACTTTGGCGCATAAGGCAAGAAAGTGGTCTTGGATGAAAGGCTGGTTCCCTTGGAGAAGTCAATCATCACTCACTCAACCCATCAACCAACCCAGGCTCCTTCTGAAAATGAAATAGTTTCACTGATGAGACTAATCAGGGCTTACCATATATACTTGTCTGTAAGTCTAAAAATTTATGCCCAAAAATTGACCCCAAAATCCCAGGTCAACTAATTTGCAGGTCAGTATGGTAATGTGATAGCAGTTCTTTCAGATTTCCCCATGTAGTGGAAATATAGTTTCTTTTTCTCTTGTACCAAGCAGAAAAAGTCCAGGAGAGGGTTTAATTGCTTTTAAACAAACAAACAGAGAGCCTCTCCCGCCCGCTTTGACTGTCACTGTCTAGGTGAAGGCTGAAACCAACGATGAAATAATCAGCCTCAATTAGAGTCTTTCTTGCTGTATGCACACACACACACACACACACACACACAGTAAAGACACATCCAAGTTTTGCCCTTGACTTATCCATGGGTCATGGCAAAAATCCATAATTTTGGCCCCAAAATCTGATGTCAACTTATTCATGAGGTTGATTTATAGTTGAATATATACGGTAACTGTCTTGTTTACTTCCACTGAATTGTGACCCTGCCAAACTGACTCACACTGTTACAGCCCCCATTGTGAGGTGCTATGCAGCTTCCAAAGATTTTGAGAAACCCATCGGGATTTGAAAAAGGCAAGGCTGGGGAGTAGGAGTAAGGAGTAAAGGACTAAGAGGTTTTTTTACAAGAGTAGGAGTAGTAATAAGGAGTAACAAAATATAATTATTCCTGATATTATATTGTACATGCAAACACCAAAAAACAATTTTATTATATTGCACTGGGGAAAAGACTGGGGGGCAAAGAGAGACACTTACACAGAGACACACACTCCAGACTTGCAAAGCAACCAGGGCTTTCCCCCAGGACTGGGGAGTAGGAGTAAGGAGTAAAGGAGTAAGAGGTTTCTACAGGAGTAGGAATAGGAGTAACATTAAGAAAAAATATCTTACTCTGGGGTAGGACAAGGAGTAACCCAAAAATCACCACTATTACCCAGCCCTGGAAAAATGGTAGATAGCTATGAATGATTAGCTCTGTCTTGTGTAAGCAGTTGCATTGTTCTCTACTGGCCAGACCACCAAGAGTCATTACCAAGGCATGCCCACGTCTGCCCTTTTTAAAAACCTTTCCATATAACAACATTGAGGTCAGGTTTTGCTCCACTCAGAGGTGTTCCCTTCACTTTTAGGAGACAGTCCCCAAGTCAGGAAAAGGTTAAATACAGAGGTCCAAAACACTTCACATCAGTAAACCACTAGAGCTATTTGATAGAGACGGCAAAATGTGTCACAAAACTACAGTTCTCAGAATTCCCCAGCATTGAGCCAGGACCATTAAAGTAGTTTCAAAATGGATTATTTCTGTAATATGCTTTGGACCAGACAACAGAGACTCTTTTTGAGATCGGCTTTCCTGCTTTGCTCTTTAGCCATCCTAGACTCCTCTTCAAGTCAGAGGGTGGGAAAATCCAGGTGTGATTTTTAGTCTGTAATTCATTAAATTTAGCCATACCCCTCTTGGATTAGTGAGGAATAGGTGTTTTAGCTCACATGTGACCCCCCCTTTTTTTTTTTTACTTTGAGAAACAATTTGCATTGAGTATAGACTGTTGTATTGCTTTCTGTTGTTATCTTTTTTTGTCTTTAAAATAAAGTAATAATTGCTTTTGCTGCAAAATCAGCTTGTCCTCAACCTGATTTCTTCCCTTTTACATAATTTTATTTGGAATCGCTCTGGTTAGTTGTCTATTTTTAAAAACTTTAACTTGTAACAGTCTCAAGAAAGTTAGTGCCTGGAGAAGCTTTCCCCCCAAATCAGTAAACCCAGTGCACCACTCTTAATACTTTTATCCAGTTAGTTTCAAATTGCTACAATATGCCTTTGCATACCCAACTTCAATATTTATCAATTTGGGGGAGGGGAAGTGATTATAACTGGTATTCACTGTCATCTGCTAGATATCTATATTCATGAGATTTTTTCTACTTGATAAATATTTCCTACTATACGTGTAGGAAAAGCCATCTTATTATTATTATGGATTTTTTAAAGGGGCCGTTTATGCATGTTTCTTAACATAATTATCTTTCATTATAGATTTGGGTCTTTGTTGTATTTCCAAAGTAACACCAGCAAATTTACATCAATAGGCCTCACTTCTTAAAAACTATGATGAACAAAACAAATGTCTGAAATAGCAGTATCTAGCAGCACAAAATGTCTAAAGAGGATAGGGATTTGCTATTTTTACTTAGGAGCCCTCTTGTTTTTATGGCTTCTCTCACCCTCTCTGTTTTCCCAGCTGATCAGACACAGATAAACCTGCTAGCAAGTAATAAAATTTACTTGGCTTCTTAATGGTTATGTTTGCTTCTAGCAAGGTCTGTTTCTTTAAGAGCTAAATTACAAATATGTACTCAGAACCACGTGCTTTTCTATGGCATACTTTAAAATTTCTGGAATAACTTTAAATGTATTCTTATGGATGGAGAACATTTCCAAATTTGCTTTCTGTAACAGTCAGCAATTACAATAAAAAATGGTGGAATCATCCCCAATAACTGCCATCTAGTTAGCAAAGTGTAAGCTAAAGCGGTGTAGTGGTCTGAGCACTGGACTACAACTCTGGAGACCAGGGTTCAATCCCTGCTTGGCTGTGGAAACACACTGAGTCCCCTTTGGCAAGTCATACACTCTCAGCCTCAGATAACTCCATGATAGGTTCATCTTAGGGTCACCATAAATTGGAAATGACTTGAAGGCATACAACAACAACAACAACAACAACAACAACAACAACAACAGCCTGCATTATGCTAAAAGGTATGCAATGTAATGGACATCATCAAAAACATTTTATATATATTTATATTTGCATAGTGCAACTAAGCAAATTACACTTCATGAGCCAGAAAAAAGGAAAGTATAGTGCCAAAATCAGAGTGTAATACTGACAACAACCTTTGCCTGCATTACAACCATTAGTACATAATAGTACTAATATGCACCTCATATTTGAAGCATCATATGTTGCAGGCCATAAAACTAAGCTTCTGCAAATCAATCTGCTGATATGTGTATTACAAAACAAGACAGAAATAAGTTTTAAAATAATATAAAAGAGCAGAAATCCAAGAAATGTTTCTACAAGTAGGTTCACAGCAAGAGTAGCTTGGTTTAGTAATAATCCAGGCTCAGATGCAGACAGGAAACAGAAGAAATCTTATAAACCCATTCTTATGAGGTTTCCAGCTTAGATATTTGGATTCCAAAAGCCCAGGACAAAAGCCCAAAATGGCCCATAACAACATAAGAGGAGCATCGACTACTGTTTCTACCCAGCATGCTCTCTAAACCACTAAGTGCTTATAAATAAATAAATAAATAAATAAAATAACATGGTAGGAATAGCAGACAGTCATAATCCCTACAATGTCATATTAGATGTACTTTCAGGACTAAGGTAAAAATGGCAACTGTGCGCTTAAAGTGTCAATTCAAACAGGAGTTTTACTGATCAGAAAGTGGTTGGCAACATTTACAAACTGGATATACACCAAGGATTTTTTTATTTCCAAAATGTAATGTAGTGTTTGATACAGTGGTCCTGGCCCATTTCATGTACTGATGTATAAAGTTACTTTCATAATCATAGGAAACATAAGAAATTCAGTAAAGTCAGTTGTGAGACATACACACACATGCTAACTAGACCAAAAGTGGGGAAAGTGCAGCCCATGGGTTGCATGGGTTCCCTAAAACCACTTTTGAAGAAACATAAGTCCACCACCAAGCCCCTGTATTCCCCATTTCCTCAATTTAAAAAAAATGGCATGGTATCCCAGTGATTTTGGCCATAAGATCACACAGAAATCCTATCTATCTATCTATCTATCTATCTATCTATCTATCTATCTATTTGTGGCATGTTTTTTAACATCCCTTGCCCCACCAGGGCCAAGCAGAATGGGTAGAATACTTTATGTACATTAAATAACTAATGCAATGCATTACACAAACATAAATGATGCATTTATTTAATGCATTATTTATGCATGAAATCCATAATGTGATGTGTGAAAACCCACTAAGTACCCCCACTGATCCCAAATATCTCTGTTCTCATTGGCATCCCCAAAAAGATGATAGGAAGTGATGCAACTCCATTTCCAGTTACTATTTGGAGAGAGACTCTGAACTATGAACTTTATCGCACCCCTTTGTTCCTCCATTATGGGTACGGGAAAAGGATGTTCATGTGTGTGCGCAACCAGCCAAAAACGGATTTTATCGCATGCCAAAGCATCCTTCAAAAGGCCCCGTTCCATCCCCTGGCGCCAAGCCATCCTCATTCAGTGCTGAGGGGTGTGAAATGTTCTGGTCGGAAGTTTTCCACCCGAGGAAAATGGCACCCCTCAGCACTGAACGGAGACAGCTTGGTGCCAAGGGATGGAATGGGGCCTTTTGGAGGATGCTTTGTCATGCGATAAAATCCGTTTCTGGCTGGTCGTGATTGTGCACACGAGCATCCTCTTCCCGTACCCGTAACAGAGGGAAAACAGGTGCGATAAAGTTCTAAGACAGAGGTATTTTGGTGCACTGGAGGTAGTTTAACCCTTGTGGTGAGGATGTTGGACCCTGGCTTCTGCACAGCTACTCATCTCCAAATTTGATATCCATTCATCAAAGGTTTAAGGATAAAGTCAAAGAATTCAAGAAACTAGATGCTTTAAAGGTCTGTCTCATGGATATATCACTCCTGCCTCAGGCTCTGATGAAGCACAGAGCAAAATCTAAGGGTGTACTTGTGCTCATGAGGGAGAAAGTGTTCTTTTATCTACCTGGTGCCATACTGTACTGTGTAATAACTAGCAATTTGAAGCAGGCTTGAAAAAAGGCCACTAACAGCAAATTAAGTTGGAACAAAGATAGAATTGCAATCACTATCTTTAAAAAAGAAAAGAAAAGAAAAGCCTATGGCTATGGTCTAATCTCTAGGCAGAATTTCAAAGACAATGCCCTTTATGACAGAAAGCAGGATTTTAGATTAAATAACTAGCAGAACACTTTTACTAATTTAGTTCTTTGAATCTGCCTATGAGTGTGAGGAAGGATGCTAGTGAACCAGAGATCTACATATGGAAGATGACTCTTAACTAGAAGAATTTCATTTGAAGGCAGTATTGGTAGATGATTATCATCAGCCTACTGGATAAGTAAACAGAAAATAAAAGTATTATTTCTTCTTGTGATGTGGCAGAGTTCCTATCCAAAACATGCAACTGAATAAAGGCATTCTTCATACTCTGTGTTAAATCTTAATTGATTTTTAAACAACAAATGGAAAAATATATTGTTTTCCAGGATAGTATCACAAATCTCCTGGATTTAATTTTTTCAGCTTTTGCGGCTGCTGTTGGTGATTCAATCTGAATGGAAGCCAGATTTGCAGGGAGTCTTTTAAGGTTGATTAAAATAACCCCAGTATTGAGAGGATTATAACCCACCAGGGAAGCTGTAGATCCAGATTTGTATAGAATAAACACCATTTCTTTCTCAACGTACTTATCTGTCTTTTGCACATAACTCTAACTTTTCTCCAATAGTAGAGAGATGTGGAAGTTGGCAGTGGGTCCAGTTACCTAAAAGACTAGTTGGCACACTCCAGTCCCTGGAGCTGAGCGTGTAGTTAGCACTTTTTCTCCAAATGAATATCTAGGGGGAAGATTATTGTACTCATATTGGTCCGATTATTTCTTTATTGTTAAAAAGAAACTTCAATTCAGGACAGAGATGTTTTCCAGTATGTTGTTGTGTCATATGTAAAAGTGCAATGGGGTAACACAGGTAATGAAGATGGTGTATATACTTTAAAAATATATTTGTTGTTGTGTGCCTTCAAATCATTTCTGATTTATGGCAACCCTAAGGCCATAATGGCCCCATATGCTGGAGTTTTCTTGGCAAGATTTGTTCAGAAAAGGTTTGCCACTCCCTTTCCCTGAGACTGAGAATATGCGATGTGCAAAGTCACCCAGTGAGTTTTATGGCTGACCTCAGAATCAAACCCTGGTCTCCAGTCTTGTAGTCCAGGCCTCAAACCACTACGTCACACTGGCTCTTCAAAAATATTTACATAAATGTATGTATTTTGTAGGATGGATGAATTTGGATTCTCAGAACAAGCAACTTTATTCCTAGACTTATCACCTATTGGGGATGTTAGGCATAGGGATGCCATAACCTAGCTGCAGGCAGGGCAATCACGCTTTTGGTGGTGCTGGCACGGTTCTGGTCCGGTTTCGTGCCAAAAGCGGGACTGCCCTGCCTGTGGCCATCTCTGCCCCCGCACACGCCTTCTTTATGGCCATGGCTGCTCATGCAGCCGGCCGGCCACCCACTTCGGCGTCAGCCTCCTCCTCCTCTGCCTCCTCCTTCTCCTCCCCCCCCTGCGTGCTCCCTCTGGCCACCAGCCACCCACCTCCGCCTCCTTCTCCAACCTCCTCCTCCCCCCGCACATCCCCCTGGCCTGCAGGGCTGGGCAGGGCTGTGTGCAGCTGGCTGGCTGGCCACCCACCTCCTCCTCTGCGACCGCGCCGAGCAGTTGCCCAGGCGCAGCCGGAGGAAGCGCGCGATTGGCCCGCTTGCGTGCCTGGGCCCTGTCCGCACGCCGGCCTCAAAAGGGAGCTGGTTCCCTTAAGGAGGCAGAGCCTCAGAAGAAGAGGAGGAGGAGGAGGAGGAGGAGGAGGAGGAGGAGGAGGCGGAGCCATGAGCAGGGCTAATGAGGAGGACTTCCTCCTCCTGAGGCTGGGGCTGAACAGCCCGCCCCTTCTCCAGGCCTGAGCCTGTGAGCACTGGTGGGGGGGCTGTTCCAGCCCCAGTCTGCCCCAATTGGCCAGCCAGGCTCCAGAGGAGGAGCTCCTCCTCTGTTGGGCCGGGCTGCAGCCAGAAAGGGCCATTTCCTTTGCCCTTTTTGGCGTGGAGGAGTAGGAGGAGGATGAAGAGGAGGAGGAGGGGAGTGGCCAGTTCCAGTATTAATGTTTTTTTATTTTTTAAAGTCTATTTTTTAAAATGCATTTTTAAAGTCTATTTTTAAAATGCATTTTTAAAGTCTATTTTTAAAGTCTTTTTTAAAGTGCATTTGTAAATTGTATATTTTAAAGAGCATATTTTAAAGTGCATTTTTCCCAAGTGCCTTTTCTGTGTGTTTTTGGTGCTTTTAATGCTAACAAGTCTCCCTTGTTTTGTCAATGATAGTGTGGTGATGATGATGATGATGATGATGATGATGATGATGCAATAAGTCTCTGAAATATGCAAGAGGCCATGTTAAGTAAAGCCATGTGAAATGCCCAAATGTGCTGTTGTGTGTGTTTTGGAATGGAGGGGGGGTTGATTTGGCCAGAAAGGGGAGTACATTTCTGTCATCTGTCTAAGAATAATGCCAAAATGACCTCCATTTTGATGATGCCTAAGAAACATGCATTTATATTAACATTTTTTAAAAAATCATCGAATTTTTTCCACATGTCCTCCATTTTTATAAAAGTGTCCTACATTTGAAAATGTTGTCCTACATTTGTCCTACATTTGTCCCGGTTTGGAGGTCCTGACTTATGGCAACCCTAGTTAGGCAGGAACATCAATACAAAGATGGGCTCCAAATCCTTTGTTTTAATCAAAAATACAGTGATAGAAATTGCAATAAAAAATACTGCTGAGAGCTTTTTAAAAAAGAAATGAATAATAACATTATAGAGATATAACTGATATATGAGCAAGACTCTTTCACACTAAGCAGTTATAGTATTATGATCCCACTTTAAATGCTATGAATCATTGTATGGAATCCTGAGATTTGCTTTTTAGGGTATCTAGAATTCTCTATCAAAAAGCTCTAGTGCCTCACCAATCTTCAAATTCTTAGATTCTATAAGATGCAAGTATGGTGCAGCTATGACAGATAAAATGGAATCACAGTGCTACAACCATGTAATGTAAAAGAACCCTAGGTGACCAATGCCATTGCCAGTGGAATCCAGACCTCTTCAGATCCATATCATAGCCTGCCCTGGCCCTAAAAACCTGTTTCCATGCAAACCTCCAAAGCAGAGAGACAAAGGGGAGCCACCAGTTTTGGAAGAAGCAGAATCTAGTACAAAAGCACTTTTGGATCCTATACAGTGTGTCTAAAATCAAGATCATAATGAAAAAAGAGAGCTTCAATTGTTTGAGCAATCAGCAGTGCTGATACATCGTAGAAATTAATATATCTCTTGGAGCTGAAATATGTGAAATCCTTCATCATTTAACAAAGTGCAGCCCTTGAAGCATTACTGGGCTACAGCTCTCATTATTGGCTATGCTTGGTACAGTTGGAAGTTGCAGTGCAACAACATTGGGAGGGCTGCACTTTGCCCATCCCTGATTTTGACTGTTCATGATAGACCTTTCTCTATCAGTATTTATGGCAAGGTGAACAAAGCATCAAATGTGGAAATTTGCTTGAGAAGATATTTATATTTAGGTATACTTTTACAGACCATATACGTCAAATAAGAAATGCAACCCAAAACAGCAAAAACAATTTGCTCTGAATCATGGAGCAAGATTACAGAACACCCACTGCTTTGAGGAATATGACCAGTAATCCACATCTACACACTGGGTTGTTTTCTATCCTGACATCCTGTTCTATGGGCATTTTGTTCCATTTGGAAGTTCTTGCCATCAAACTATAAAGTGGAGAGACATCAGGGAAGAAAAAGTCCTGTTTCACCATCTATCTAAATTTCCTGTTCAGGAAAGGCCTCCCAAATGGCCCATTTGTACTTCAGATTTATTGTTTTTCATCTGTCTTTTTCTAGTGATATGGGTCAAGCACAGTTATTTCCCCCCCTACTGTCCCTGCAATCCATTCTGAATGCCACTTCCCAATAATCTCCAAAGTGCCACTGAAAAGTTTGTTTCATCTTTACCATTTTCTCCTAATCTTATTTCTCAATGACTGACTCAGTTGGATAATTCTTAGAATTAACAGTGTGGAACCGCTATGTGCAAGAATCCTGTAACACACATCCCTTTTTTCCTCTTCAAAATGCACTCTTTGTGTTTGAAATCAACTAATCTCCAGAGTTAATAATATCCATCAAACTAAGCAGATCTAAAGAGCCCAAATCCAGCAACAGAGCCAGCTCTGCATTTGTAATCCACTTTTCACTAAACACATAAAGGATTTTTAAAAATGGTCATGGGAAACTGTCAAATATATGAATAAAACAAGGAATATAAACTGGTGAAATTATTTAGCTCCCCCTCAACCAAACATCTGGTTATCACAACACTAAAACAACAGTTTGACAAAATGGGTGGGTTAAACCCAAGATGGCACCTCAAAAGGTACCTGTGGAAATTCTGACAGTATAAAACTTCACTGCTGTAGGAGAAGAAGGGGATTAGGCACTTTCAGCATTCAGGATGCAATCCAAAACAATCACCAGCATGTACTGTATACATTTGTTGTTGTTGTCTGAATCAGCTCTTGTGCCCAAGTACACTATTTTTTTCAGTTAAAATGCAAATACTGTAATGTTGAGATTATGTGGAGGGTACAGGGATGCCGGGGAGATCAGGAAGAGGTCTCCTGACCCTGTAATATTGTGTAAAAAGAGGAAATTTCAGCAGGTGTTACTTATGTGACATTCCCCCTTCTGCACATCCAAAGGACAGCAGTCCTGTCCATTATTTCTCCTGAAAACCCTATGGATGAAAGAAGAGAGTACTGGGAATACAACTACACTGTATGTGTAGGTGGCTCTGGATTACACAGTATACCATAGTCACATAGCAGATAAAGCTCATTCTTCTCCCCCTTTCAGCTGTACACTGTAGAAATGATATGGGTCAAGCAGTTTTTGGAAGGCTTTTGGAATTTGGCTTTTAGCAATACAGAACTTGGTTCAAATCCACTCATTGCTTGTTCCATCTTTGTCACTTTTCATTCCTCAGCAATTATTTTTATTTATATGCAGTGGCTGCGTTTAGGATTTCAGTCTAACAGCAATGTGTATGTGTTCATGTTATCCTGACACTATTATTTAGTTATACAAATGGTTATAAACAGAGGGGCTTATCGCTTGGCTTTTTAAATGGGCTCCAGCCTCCTGGGCTGCAGCCAGGACATGGGATGGAGGCGGGTATTATCACACACTAAATCGCTGCCAAATTGCCGGCCACCATCAGCACGGGTCCAGGCTGTGCTCCACCAGCACTTTTTAGAAGTTGGAAAGCATTCTGACTTCTAAAAAGTGCTGGCAGAGTGTGGCTGGGACCCAGCCGGTACCCAGGCTGATGGCAGCTGGTGACTCAGCGGCAATTTAGTGTGTGATAATCCCTGCCTCCATCCAGCATCCCGGCTGCAGCCCAAGAGGCTGGAACCAATTTAAAACACCAAGCAATAAGCTCCAGAAAGTGGGTACATAATGCTTGAAAAGAGAAAATATACATTTACATTGTGTCCAGTGGAGCTTACTTCCTAGTAAGTGCAGTGCAGATTGTAGATTCAGGCTGCACAGAGGGGCTGACTTTGTTGTGAATGTACATAGGATTGCATTGTTGGAATGCAATGCCAAACACAGCAATTGTGGAATCAGAAATTTTTATTTCTTTAAAATATGTTATGACATTTGATGTTGTGACTTTTAAAATACAGGGTATGAATATTTTCTTTGACAAGTAATAGCCCTTCAAGAAGTTCTTAACTTCTTCCTGAGTTTGATAAGCGGAAAGGAAAAGCTGGACAGGGAGAAGATATCAAAGGGAGAAAAAACATGCTTTCTTCTTTTTGTTTGATTTTCCTTGCAGTTCATGATGGAATATGTCTACCTCTTGCAATGAAACCTTGGTGCCCTTAACAATATTTGGTAAATGGTGAACTCCTGCTCAACTGCAGCCAGATCAATAGAGCTCTTATCAAAAGGATGTAAACAACATAAAAAAGACCATTTCTGTTTTATGATTTAAAACTACTGCAATAGCACAGAGCCCATTTGTTAGAAAGGAGATTTTAAATGGTGAGCAGAGATTTCAAATCTCTGGTTCCAGAGATTTCAAACAGAAAGGCTGACATTTTCCCCATACAAAATCCAAGCTTGAAAGTGGCTGATATCTTGCACTGTTTGGGGTATAGCATAATGCCCCACCAATGAAGTCCTATCTGGCTGGGCATGAAAGTCTGCTTGACATGGAAGGCACATAGCCATACTCACTTGTCCTGGGAGAGGATATGGGGCACTTCAGAAGTATCCAGCTGCTCTTCTGCAGCCAAAAGCAAATAGTAGCTGTCTAGTCCCACAGCTTCAGTTAGTTCGAGATCCATGAGGGAGGTGGCTGCTCTTTTTTATCCTTGCTCCAGCCAGATGGTTTCCAGTTGTTTCATCAGTATGAAACAATGGGGGGCAAGGGAAATGAGGGAATTTACTCACCCAATAAGAATCCTGCCACTTGAAATTGAATTTTTCCTTCAGTCCCCACCAGTGGCATCACTAGGTTTGATGTCACCTGGTGCCATTCATGGTGTCACCACTCACACTGAGTGCCTCCCATACGACATCAAACAGAATCCTCAGTAGTGTTTTTGTACTAATGTTACTCATAAATCATAATTCCAGTATATCACTGAATGTAATGGTAATAGTTGTGACATAAATAACTAGCAGAATTAAAATTATTGTCACAGCCTATATGTATTTACATGTACATAGTTTCATGTGGTTAAAGTTAAAATTTGGTAAGATGTGGCAAGGGTTATTTCACATCATTTTCACTGCACCATGCTGGTTCTTATATGCCCAAATATGCTAATAGTATCAGATCCCATATGATATTGGAAGCTAAGTAGTGTTAGTCCTGGTTAGTACTTGGACAGGAGACCATCAGGGAATACTATTGTATATAAGTCGACCTCATGTATAAGTCGAGGTTTTGGGGCCAAAATTATAGATTTTGCCATGACCTATGAATAGGTCAAGTGTAAAACGTGGAGGCTCCTTTAGTGTGTGTATATGTGTGTGCGGCAAGAGACTCTCACTGAGGCTTTTTGCTTCAGCATTCTGCTTTCATTTCAGCGAGGCACACCAAAGGGAGATGGACTCTTAAACAAACAGCAATATCAATCTATCACCCAGGATTCTTTCTGCTTGGTTCAAGAAATAAATAAGTTCTCTCTACATGGGGAAATCTGAAAGAGCTGCTATCACATTGCCATAGTGATCCATAAATAAGTCAACCTTATTGAGATTTTGGGGTCAATTTTTGTGCATAAATTTTTAGACCTATAGATGAGTATATAAGGTAAGTGCTGTAGGCTATATTTCAGA
This sequence comes from Sceloporus undulatus, assembly GCF_019175285.1. Taxonomy (NCBI): domain Eukaryota; kingdom Metazoa; phylum Chordata; class Lepidosauria; order Squamata; family Phrynosomatidae; genus Sceloporus; species Sceloporus undulatus. Next base: position 79,212,580 of record NC_056525.1, read on the forward strand.
GGAAGAAACTAGCAAAACCACCTCTGAGTCTTCTTTGCCTAAGAAAACCTTATGAAATTTATGAGATCGCCATAACTTGACAGGCAACTTGAAGGTACATGAACACACATTTCTGGCCTAGCAGAAAAATATTGTGGGAGAGAAATTAATCATTCTGATTAATGACTCAGATGAGGTATAGAAAATCTTTTAACTATTTCAATATCTTCATTCTCTGCTTTAAAGTTATGTAAATCATATGTAGCCATTTTTTTGTTTCCTTCATGTTCAACTGTAAACCTGCTTTTGCACTTTCATGCTTAACTTTCTTCAGTAATAGTGCCAAGTCTCTGCTATTTTCTGGTGGGGTATGGTGTCAGCTGCATAAGCTAAATTGTTGATGTCCCTTCCTCCAGTTTTCACACCTTGTCCTTCTGGGTCTTATCCTGCTTTACCTATCATATGTTCAGCACACAAGTTAAAGAGATAAGGTGATAAAGTACAGCCTTGTGTGAACCCCTTCCCAATTGGAAACCATTTTGTTTCTTTGTTTTTTGTCCTGATGGTAGCCTCTTGTCCTGAATCCAGATTATGCATAATTACAGTCAAATGTTGTGGTTCTCTGGTTTCTTTAAGAGCAGTCCATAGTGTTTCATGATCTACACAAAGTCTTTCCTATAGTCTATAAAGCACAGGCTGATTTTCTTCTGAAATGCTTTGGTGTGCTCCATTATCAGACATATATTTGCAGCTTCCACTTCACTTTCTAAAATTGTAGGTTGTTCTTCAAATGGTTCTTCCTTGAATGAATCTCTCATCCTTTTGTCTCTTTTATATGTTTTTTCAGTGTATTGTTTCCATCATCTTTTTATTAGTCATGAAATATGTTGCCCTTCTGGCCGTAGAGCACTCTACCCTCAGTTTAAATTTCCCTTTAATTTCTCAGATCTTGTGGGAAAGGTCTCATGTTCTTCTTTTTTGATTGTCACCTATTTCTCTGTGGTGATCGTTATAGTAGTTTTCTTTGTTCCTATGCGCTAGCCTCTGAACAGTTGCATGCACACTTTTGACCCTATTTCTGTCACCCTTTACTTCTTCTTCTCATTTGTCCACTGCTTGAAGAGTTTCAACTGTCATCCATTGAGGCTTCTCTTTCTTTTTGGCTCCAAATTGTATCTTTTTGCCTTCTTCCCTAACAATGTCCAGAGTTCTTCTGGCTCCCAGTCAATTAGGCTTAATAGTGCAAAACTATTTTTTTACACTATCTTTAAATTCTACAGCGCTGTTCTTCAGGTTGTATCTGGCATACTGGTTGATTTAGTGTTCTTCTTTAATGTTTAATTTTTGATATGAGCATTCATGGTCTGTGCCACAACCTGCTCTTGGTCTTGTTTTTGAAGAGAGGATGGAACTTCTCCATGTTCTGCTTCCAATCATGTTTAGAGTTGCTTCTTTGGTCATTCCAGTTAAAACCGTCATTCATCAGTTTGTTGGGATGTGAAACAGATCACAGCAAAACCATGGAGGTATGGCAACAAAAATATAGCTTTACTCAGCAGAGTCAAAAAACAGTCAAAGCCAAAAGCATAACAATATGGCTAGGTACAAACAAGCTTAGCAAAAAATGCAAAAACAAACATAGCATAGCTTCCTGCATATCAGCATACAAACCACAGTATGGATAGCAATACAACTACCACCAGCATAGAGAGCACACAATACCAGTATGCTCCCAGCATGGAGAAAACAAAATACCAGTATGCTCCCAAACTCTAAGCAGACTCTTACAGCAGTTATAGTCTGCTGATTGACTATCACAGTCACGTGGCCTGATTGGCTACTTGCTCTACTAATTTGGATTGCAGGCTTACCTAACATGGTTACACTTGCCATTTACCACACCTTTATCCAGTCACAACTTACAATGCAAACCGGCATACCCTGACACAGTTGCACATTTGAGATGTGATGATTGTTGAAATTTGGAGAAAATGTTATACTTCCTTCTTTGTTTTTCACAAAGACAGGGTTTTTAAAAGTTTTTTTCCAGTGGAAAAACTGGAGACTTTGGGGAGCACAGAAAAAACAAACAAACAAACCTAAGACAGATTCATAATGTATATCCTACCTTTCTCCTTGTCCTGAACCCAAGGTACTTTACAACATCAAAAGTCCTCAACAGATTGAAATTCCTCTTAACGGTTGGAAACCTGCTTCTTTACTCTGGGCATTTATCAATTCTTATGAATAAGAATTTTGCTTCCTAAATTTAAACCAATGAACGTTCCCTGTATTCCTATATAATATAGGCATGTATAGTCCTGCAAACATATTTAGTAGGAAAGAAAGCAATTTTGATGGTTTGACATTTTTCCCCACCATGTTTCAAAAAAGATATGTTGTGAAACAAAACATACTTCCCCTCAGAAACAGTCACAATGGAAAGGACTGTAATAAATTTGAGACACACCTAATCATGCCAACATTTTGAAATAGTGAACCACTAAAATATATACTCCTTAAAACATACAAATACCCCAATGGGCCAAATATGTATAAAATGCATACATTCAGAGAAGTATATTATGTTCTTTATCTGAGGATCTCAGGGCAGTGTACAATAAAATCAGTTTACTATAGAATAAATCAATAAGAATAATTTTATTACACCAAAAGCTTATTAAATTATTTTAAATTTAAAACAAAACACTGTTAAAAGCAGTTAAAACAAATTAAAACAATGTAAAACATAATATATGTGGAAACAGGATAACATTAATTAGGCTCAAGGCTTTAATAAAAAGCTGTATTTTGACTTGGTGCCAGAATGACACCAGCATTGGTGCTCATTGGGTCGCTAATGGCAGGGCATTCCATGACTGGGGTGCCACAACTCGAATACCCATGTCCTCCCACAATGTCACAAGGTGAGACACAAAGAACTATTGTCATCACTATATACTTTTCTAAAATACTGTGTTCATTTCAACAGAGCCTTCAATAGATGCATCTGGTTTCATATTAAATTCCCCAACATGAAGAAATTATGCTTCCACAAATGAGGGCACAGTCTGTTTAATTCTTGAGTAGGTCCAAATGCAATTCTTGCCCACTCCAATTATCTATTTATATATATATTTAAAAAGCTGCCAAATCTTTGCTACTGCAAAGATACACAACTGTAAAGAGTGGAAAGTGGAGAAGAGGTGTACTGTGCAGGTGACCATTGCTTTTGGCTATCCAAGTGCTAGATGAGAATCAAGTGAACAATTTAGGTATAAGCCTTTACTATGTCTATTATTATATTTTATTTGTTGATTGCTCAGTTTCACATTGATGTGTATGCTAATAACATCATTTCAAGAGCAGAAGCACAGCCCAGAAAAGGATACAATTTGCTACCCTGACAAAAGGAAAATTTATGGCAGGTAATGGCAGGGTCTGTGCATTTGTGAAACTAGAGTGTTAGCACTGTATTTGAGTTGTTAGAGGATGAACAGACATCACAGTAAGAGAGCAAAAGTGGGAGGTAATTTAAGCAAACTTATCATTTGTGATGGGCTCAGGTTGTTGTGAGATATGGATTGGCTGCAAACTGCAGGCCACCTGAATATAAGTTAGAGGATTAGTTTTTCCAATAGAACATAATGCTTCTCCAGAAAATAAGCCTTTTCCATCCCCTGCTTTTAATCAGATCAAGGATCGTACTGCACATAACAAAATTGTCTTTCAACCTATTCCATAATAAATATGTAAAGTAATCTCCAATGTTTTACAAATGCAAGATATACATGGCTAAGCAACATCTGAGTATGGTTGAGAAGGCAAACTTTACCCATTGGGAAGAAAACATAAACTACTAGAGGCTACAGCAGTTTGCTTTGCCTGAACCTATCAGAAATAACAAGATCATGCCCCCTCCTCTCTTTTACTTCCTGCTGAGTTAAATTACAGCAAACTGGTTTTGAATTTTGAATTCAGGTTATAGCAGCTGAGGTTAATTGAGGACAATGGGAGGGGAAATGAGAGGAGGAGGAGAGAGAGCATTTTTAAAGCAGACGAAAAGGTGGGGGTAATAAAGGATTGATTGGTACTGTCCCTACCAAAATTGGGACGGTAGAGGTGGTATGGTATTTCTGTATGTCATGTTTGGGGTTCAGAACAAATTCAAAGTTAATTGTGTCACTGTATTTCTTACATGATGCTTTTCTCTCACATTACAGTCAGCCCTCCATTTTCGCAGAAGGATCTATTCCGAACTCCCCCCCCCCCATGAAAACAGAGACTTGCCAATATTCAAGCCCCATAGGCTTGAATGGGGCATGTGCATGCCCCACTGAAAATAACTGAGCTTGCTCCTCCATTCAAGACCACAGATCTCAAGTCCACAAGAAAGGGGGGTGGCTGTATTTAAATTAGTCCTCAGTTCTTAGGTCTCCTACTTGGAACTTTTAAAATCATGAATTACTGAGCCAACAAACCAGACAAATGTGTTTAAATTCATCATCGGGTTGCTAAAAGGATGATGAAGGGAGAGGAAAGA
>NC_056525.1:79217111-79295728 GCF_019175285.1 Sceloporus undulatus
AAAGGGAAAATTTAAAGAGACAATTTTAGTTAAGGATAGATACTTTTGGTCTGTTAAATTTTCGGTGTTAAACATATAACATAAAGAACAAATGATGATAACTTAGACTATTAGCTGTGACAACAGTAGCAAAGATATTAATAGAAATATAGGATATTAGAAAAAGTAAGAAAGAAAAAAACAAGTTAGAATAATAGAATATTCAGGAAATCCATAAGATCAAGGGAAGAAGAAACTGTCAAAGCTTGAGGAGGAAGTTGAGTGAATGAGAAGTGTTGAATGAAGGTTAACAAAGGTTATTTAGAAGGTAAGAAAGGGAAAATTTAAAGAGACAATTTTAGTTAAGGATAGATACTTTTGGTCTGTTAAATTTTCGGTGTTAAACATATAACATAAAGAACAAATGATGATAACTTAGACTATTAGCTGTGACAACAGTAGCAAAGATATTAATAGAAATATAGGATATTAGAAAAAGTAAGAAAGAAAAAAACAAGTTAGAATAATAGAATATTCAGGAAATCCATAAGATCAAGGGAAGAAGAAACTGTCAAAGCTTGAGGAGGAAGTTGAGTGAATGAGAAGTGTTGAATGAAGGTTAACAAAGGTTAGTTAGAAGGTAAGAGAGGAGATGGAAGGGGTATTAGTCTTGTAAAGGAAGAATGAAGAGATTGGCAGGTTAGAGTGAGTAAGGAAAAGAAGGAATTGGTAAATTGGATGAGGTAAGAAGAAGGTTTGTGTGAGAGAGAGATGAAGATGAAAAGAAGAAAGAAATTGGTCATGACAAATGGGATCAAGATGATTGAAGAAGAAGAAGAAGAAGAAGAGAAGAAACAACTACAACTTAAATGCTAAACATTAAAATGGATATGGACTCAGCCAGTTGGCACATGACTTGTTTAACATGTTATATGTAAACAACCGAGCAAATGTAAGAATGGATGTTTTTAATGTGTTTTTTTAATTAATAAAATTTATTTTAAAAATTCATCATCAATTTTAGGATAAACAGCTTGTGAGTAATCTTTATTCATAAGAGTATCAAGTTACGTAAGCTTTTACCTTATTAACAGTCTTTTTAAAAAATGTTATGGAGTGTAGTGAACCAAATATTTTTTAAAAAGTATAGATTCCCAATAGCAAACCTTGATTTTGCAATTTTATATAAGGAATGCCATTTTACTATGCTATTCTATTTAATAGGACTTGCGCATCCACAGATTTTGGTATCCACAAGCAATCCTGGAAACAAGCCCCACTGTAATGTCTATGAAGGATCTACATAAATTCAACCTAAACAATGAGGAAATCAAAACAGTAAGAGTTCCCATACCTTGGCTCAAACAAGGATCAGAATGGAGTCTGCAGCCAAGAAATCAGAAAAAGACTAGGAACAAAAAGGGCAGCTATGAAAGAACTAGAAACGATTCTAAGGAGTAGAGATACACAACTAAGTACTAAAGTTAGAAATATAAAAGCCCATAACCATGTACATATCTGAAAGCTGGACAGTGAAGAAAGCAGATAAGAAGAAAATCAACATTTGAGATGTGGTGCTGGAAAAGAGTGCTGAGGATTCTGTGCATAACCAAAAAGAGAAACAAATGGGTCCTTGAACAGATTAAGCCTGAACTTCCCCTAGAAGCCAAGATGATCAAACTGAGGCTGTCATACTTTGGCCACATCGTGAGAAGACAGGAGTAATTAGAAAAGACAATAATGCTAGGAAAGGTAGAGGGCAAAAGAAAGAAAAGAAGAATGTACATTAGCTGGATAGACTCAGTGAGGGAGGTCATAAGTCGGAATTTGCAGGACCTAAACAGAGCAGTGGAGTACAATGTGTCATTGCCATGAGTCTGCGTTGACTTGAGGGGAGCTAGCAACAAAGGTATGCAGATTTGCCCCATGGTCTCTGAATATACAAGAATATTTTAGTACTAGAGATATTCTGGAAAAAAAACATTCTCATGTATGTAGTACAGAAAATCACTAACTATTTGGAGAGAAATTCAATGGTGTTTACAAAGCATGTTTACAGCAGTATCATTAGACCTTTTACAAGAGAATGTTCCAATTAAAATCCACTTACCCCATCACAATTTAAACCTATGATATAACTAAATAATCGCAATAAGGTTGCAATCCAGCTCAAGTTTCTGAGAGTAAGGAGCTTATCGCTTGGTGTTTTAAACTGGCTCCAGCCTCCTGGGTTGCAGTTGGCATGCAGGATGGAGGCTGGGATTATCTCACATTAAATGGAAACCAAGTCACCACCTGCCATTAGCCCGGCTCCAAGCTGCACTCCACCAGCACTGAAGTCAGAAAGCTTTCTGACTTCTAAAAAGTGCTGGCAGAGCATGGCTTGGACTGGCTGGAACCTGGGCTGATGGCGGCCGGTGATTCAATGGCGATTTAATGTGTGATAATCCCTGTCTCCATCCTGCATCCTGGCTGCAGCCTGGAAGGCTGGAGACGATTTAAAATGCCAAGTGATATGCTTGTAAATCCCACTGAACTAAAAACGCCTTATTTTCAATTTGCTGAGTATGGGACTGCACTGCAAATTACTTATTTGCACCCCTTTCACACAGTTACCATTCAGATTTAATACTCTAGTTAGATTTAAATACTTTCTTGCTCTTCACTTCAATATTTATTCAATAATAAAGTTACAAAGAAAAAGAAAAGAAATACGGCACACTGTTCACACGTTTGATAATTTAGAGTATAATGCTATAGCAATGGCAGTAAATCTTAAGTGATTAATCAATCTTTTCCTGTCTTATGAATGAATAGCAGTCTTCTGTTCCTGGAACAGCCATGGCTGGGTATTTTCTTTGAGTTGGAGTTTGAAAAAGGAACTTTTTAAAGCTCTGGATCTTCTACAATGCTATTTAATAAATATATACACACAGTAATGGTACCAATGCTTTCTTAAGTACACTACCATTCCTTTAAAAGAGATCTGTCATGTGAGATGGAGCATCAATAATTTTACTCAACAAGAGCAATCTATAAAACCCTGTTACACTCCTCACCAAATGTCTGTAACTTATTTTATATTTCCAAATCCACCTTCATCTGTGCTGAGAGGTTTTCTTTAGGTCACATACTCAATAATCCTTCTGCACTTTGATGTCACACATTCAATAATTGTCTGTCTTTTACTCTTCTTCTCTCCTTAATCCATCTCCCCTGATTAGCAGCAACTGCACCTTCAAACACCCCTGCTTCTCTGGCCAAGGATATCTGTGTGTGTCCTTGTCTGTTTATGTAACAATTGCAGATGTTATTTTTCCCCCTGGTATGAATTTCACATAGCAACAGCACTGCTTCAACACTGTATTAAAATGCAAACTCATTTGAAAAAGTCTGTTTCAGGCTATGTCTATTAGAGTGATTCTCTTCCTCCTGGAACTAAATCATTCTGTAAGTTTATAGAGCTCCTCCAGACAAGCCAAATGTATCAGGAGGACATGGTACAGGTATTTGTATTGCTACAATTTTTATTGTGTGTATATATATGTGTGTTTATTTCATCACAGCAAGCTTGTAAGGCATCACAACCATGTTAGTCTAGGAAACACAAACATACCAGGTTGGGTACAGTCTTTAACACAAAGCTTTTCCAAATTGCCATGGTGCTGCTTCTGTCCCAGCCTCTGTCTTCCATATGCCAGCCTCCATAGCTCCATCTTCTTGCCCTTTTCCCTTCCTAGCATACCTTTTGGTCTGTATTTATTTTTATTTTTAGTGCAATGGTGTGATCATGGCAACTCATTAAATAAAATAAAGAAAAAGAAATGGGGGAAAGAGAAACAGCCTGCTAGGGAATAGTAAGGGGGAGGAACAGATTCATGCCCACTTGTACCACATGACCGCCTTTATAGTGGAACTGTACAGGAGAAACTTATCACATGTGCACCAAGAGTGGATAATCAGTACAATTGGAATGCACTGGTTTTTTTTTAAAAAAACTTTTAAAATCTAAATTACTGTCATATGACCTGAACACTCTCTTGAATTGTCAGGACAATTTTCAAACAAATAATAAAAGAACAGCTTTGGACCTGTGTTGAATCACTATTTTGTGGTAAGGTCGCTCACTCACCGGGTTGTTGTACATCTGAACAATGAGCTGCTTGACACCATGTAGAGTAGGATGAGCCCAAGGAGAAGGATCCACCCAATGCCGGTTTAAATCAAAGCCCATTAAGGAACACCTGTCAAAACAAACATAGGTCAGGTCATTTTTCTTCAGATCATGTGAGGTCAGTAAAGTTTAATTTTCTCACTCTGCATAACTTTGCTCTAAATCAACTGCTCCATAATTACTTTTCATGTATCCCTTTGTCCTTTGGATTATATCACACTGAAGACTTCACAACAAGGCAATGTGTGGCTCAACAAATGCTCTTCAAAAAGCAGCATACTACGGAGCATACTATCTAGACAATCCTGGACACACAGAGGGGAAATGGAATTCTCTCCCCCCACATATGTAAACCTAAACAATAAAGACCCAATCTTGCCGTTATGCTTCAACTTTTCAGAGAAGTAAGCAGCTTTCATTCTGTGATTGTCTATTTGGTGTTGTTGTTAATGTGCCTTCAAGATTACTCAAATTTATGGCCACCCTATTCAAAGGAGGTTTGCCATGGCCTTCCCCTTAGTCTGAGAGAGTGTCACTTGCCCAAGGATGCCTATTACCTCTTATTATTTAAACATATATACAGATAACAGCTGTGGTATGTTCTTGTAATGCTGTCTGATGGAAATCCCACCTGTCTGAGAAGAATTTAGAAGATAGAAATAAAAAGCTTGATAAATACTTCTTTTTTGGCATACATATTACCTAATTAAAAGGGAAAAGGGTGAGGTTGAGGGTGGAAAAGAGGAGTGCTAAAATAGGAAATGAAACAGTCAGTACTCCACAGATTAAAATGTGGTTCCTGAACTGAAAATAGTTTGCATAATAGTTTATTCCACATCCAGCTACTTAGCTATCTTAGCTTCAGTCTTACACCCACATTCTGGGTAGGAAACCTCAGAGAACTTTCAAAGTAGTGCATAAGATTGTGTGAAGACACTGGACAGGAATCAATGTGTAGATAGAAGCCATCCATTTAATAAGTGGCTACGGGGATGCGATGGCTCAAGTGATTAAGATGCTGACTTTGTTGATTGCAAGATCAGCAGGTTGGCAATTCGAGGCCAGGGTGCCGCATGATGGGGTGAGCTTCACTAGTCCCAGCTTCTGCCAATTTAGCAGTTTGAAAGCATGCAAATGCAAGTAGATAAAAAGGTACCACTCTGGTGGGAAGGTAAACAGCGTTCTGTGCAATCTTGCTGGCCACATGATCACAGAGTAGTCTCTGACAACGCTGGTTCTTAGGCTTAGTAACGGAGATGAGCAAGGCCCTCTATGGTTGGTCACGACTTGACAACTTTGTCAGGGAAGAATACCTTAACCTTTAAAGCATCAAATGCAGATAATATTTCTATTTGCCATTCCAGCACTGACCACTCCAGAGCACTGAGGGTAGGGATGGCATTATTTTCTGGACTGTGCAATCCAGATACTCTATCTCATATTCTGGAATTATTTCGTAGCAAACTTGTCGAAAAGACTGGCTTCTATTGATCTAAAAAAGATAATTTGTTGGAATCTCAGACAAGAATGGGCAAGGTCTGTCAAGGAAATGAGAAAAGATTTCAGTAGAAAGGGCTGATCTATCTCATGGCAACATCCAGCCAATAGGCAACTCACAGATTTCCCCCCAAGATATTTTGGACTTAATGACAAGTTTGAAAAGCTTAAGCAGAACATCAGATGTGAAAGGCAGGCTGCTTCAAATATGGGGTTTTCCTTCCAGTACTTGCAAAAGAGAGAGGAACTGTTATGTTCCCCCCTTGCAAGTGTTCTGATTACAAAAGCTATGTTTGAAACAAGGATACCCTCTGATATGCTGCATGGATATTTTGTACTCAGGTACAAAATATCTTGTGAGAAGCAGTTTAGATTCATCCTCTGGATATAATTTTCCCTTGAAAGAGCCCTTGGCTGACTGCTATTGCCAAGGAAGATCTAATACCATGCCTGAAGGTGTGATTTATTTTTAGTTTACTTATTTTTCTTTGCCGTCCTGCTTTGCTTTCAAGAGTGTTCAGTCTATTAAAAAAAAAAAACCCCACAACACTGGGACCTCTGACTTTTCTTCCTTTGATTCTCCTGCTTTTTATTTCATGCACCTACTGCATGCCTTCAGAGTCTCTTATAGCCCTATTCCCAGAAGGTGAGAGAGATGGGGAAGAATGGACTAAAGAAGTTAAAGAAATCCTTTTTCATGGCCACGATTTCTTACAAAAAGAACTGCACACATTTCCTACTTGCTTTCAGAGGAAATGCTGGTTCATTGGATCAGCACTGGTGAATGTCCACATAATACCACACACAAAGGCTGTCAGTGGAAATCCACAAATCATAATTGTGCTAAGGGTTTGGATTTGGAAATGAAATAGGAGAGGGAGAGAGAAAAGCACCTTAGATCTTCCTTCATTTCCCATCTCAGAATGGAGACAGAGCAAAATTTACTGCAGACCTAGTTCAAGACAAGAACACTAGCTGAAATTCTCCCAAGTCAGTAAGCTTATGGTAAGAAAACTCAGAACATACTTAAGATATACAGTAATTAGTAATACTTGATTTACTGGAGTTCCTGAAATTGTAAATTATCAGTGGCTTTGGGATTTTAATCAGTTGTGCTTCTCGGGAGGGCTTAACCTAACATTCACCCTCAGGGATAGGGAATCATTTTCTAATATCTTTTTAGGCTCCCTTCTGACATTCACAAAGCATATGCCCTTGAGGGATAGTAACAAGAGGCATACCATTCTCCAGTATCTGGTTGATGCTGACCTCCCTTGCAGATCAGTGCATTGTCCACATATACATCACTTTTTTTCTTTTTCTTTTTTTCTTTTTTTGTCGACACATATGAAGGAGGCATTCTTGCAAAGAGACACAACTCTGTATACCTGTGGTGGTGGCTGTGTTATTATTTCCTTGAAATAATCCAAACCACGGGAGAGGGGGTACTCTCCATGCTCTGTCTTTCATTTGTTCATGAACAGAAGAAGTACCATGCTGGATCAGAGAGAAAGCCTGTGTAATTCAGCATTCTGTTTATGGAGTGGCCAAACAGATACCTAATGGGGAAGCCCACAAACAGGACATGAGTACAACAACACTTTCCATCTTCCAATCCCCATGAACTGTCATACCATCTCTGCTACTGGAGGTGACTAGTAATCACTCTGGTTTGAATATAATTGTTTTTCTACTTTTGTAGACAAGCAATGATGGGATTCTTCACTAGCTAGGGATGGAAATCTTCACTTATTTTGTTCTCTCATGCAAGAATGCAGAATTTCAAAATATGTCTTCCCCTTGACCATTTTTTGGGTGGATTATGTTGTGAAGAAAGCAAATAAGAGGAAAATCAATTCATTTGAAACGTGGTGCTGAAGAAGAGTGCTGAGGATACTATGGACAGCCAAAGAGACAAACAAATGAGTCCTCGAACAGATAAAGCTGGAAATTGCCCTGGAACCCAAGATAATAAAGTTAAGATTGTTGCACTTTGGTCATGACATGAGAAGGAATGACTCATTGGAAAATACAATAATGCTAAATAAGGTGGAGGGATATATAAAGAGAGGAAGACCGCATGCTAGATGAATAGACTGTATTAAGGAACTCATGGACATGAATTTATAGGATCTAAGCAGAGTTTATAAGGAGTCTAGGAGATATATCATCCATGGGGTCATCATGAGCGGGGATTAACATGAGGGTGGTTAACAACAACAACAAATCTTGTGACATCCATTACGGCCAAGGTGAAGTGCACTCTCTACGTATGGTTAGAGCTGGGGTGGTGACTTCTCTGGTGCCTCTCTAGCTCCTTGATCTGAGTCCAACCAACTAGTGTTTGTTTGAGCCTTAGACACTGAGGGCTAAAGATGCAGGCCAGAAAGAACTCTCATTATGTGGCAGGCATCTTAAAGACTACTGGAATGAATGGAGCCAGCACCATTAGTAAAATCTGGTGCCTCTTTCCTGCATTGAAAGGGCTTTTTCAGTGGCAAATGGTACAAATTACATAGCTCTGCCCAAATGTGTATGATCCTGCTTTAGCTGGTGTGGTGGAATAACCAGTGGTTGGCACTATAGTAATTAAGTGGCTATGTTGAAGCTAAGCATCTTGATTTGATTTCTCCATTTTTGACATTTATTCATTCCAAACCCACAGGACAATTTGGAACAAGGCATGGCATTTGGTTGCATTTTCAGCCAGGTAGCATTTTTGTCCCATTTTTTGCTTATGTAAAATTACAACTCGAGCAGAATTGACAAAAGAGAATTTAATAATGGGTTTCTTAGTACAGATAGAGTAGGCAGATCAGCATTAGCTGCTGAAGGCCACATGGTGGAGTAGACGTTTGTAGAATGAATGACACAATTTTAAACAGTATATGATGGTTAACAAAGCACTCTTCCATTTTCTCTTGTGAAATAAAACTAAAAGTGCAGCCATACATTGCTTCTTCTCATGGGTCTATCCATTCCTCTTTACTTTTGGGAGTACTTACTAGCACGAACATCAAGAGGGAACTGGGACATTCCACAGCATGAACTACATTCCTCTAAGATCAGCAAGGAATACCTTCATTTAATGTCTATTCTCTCTGCTTTCACACACAAAAAAGCAGCAATGCCAGTGTGGGGAGGAAGCATCATCACTGCATATTTGGATGTGTTGGGATCATTATGTAAACTGATACAAAATTTGAACAGTGATTTGTCTGTCATTAGGCTGCACTGTAAAAAACTAAGGAAACAGAAGAATTTACACTGATGGGTATTGTCAGAGGACTAACTGAAAAGTGGCCTAGGACACACATGCAACCACATGAAGTAGAAGCATTTTAAAGGGTTATCTAACATTCATCCACAGCCAGTGGAAATATGTCGTTTAATGAAATGAATACAGGTTGAGTACCCTTATCTGAAATGCTTGGGAACAGAAATGTTTTTATTATGGATTTTTTCAGATTTTGGAATATCTTCATATATATAATTAGATATCTTGATGATAGGACCCAAGTCTAAATTAATGAAATTAATTTATGTCTCATATACATACACCTTATACACATAGCCTGAAGGTAATTTTTATACACAGGTTTTTTAAAAAGCATTTTAAGGCACAAATCTGTCCCTGGCACCTCGGAGGGGAAAAAATACTGGTTCGCCCTCATAAGAAAGCATTAGATGTCCTGGTCCAGTGAATTATATAATTGGCTTGGCGTTATATAAACACTATTCTTTTGTCTCTTGGTAAAGCAATGGACTGGATTCAAATGTGTGTGTGTGTGTGCGTGCGTGCGTGCGTGCGTGTGTGCATGCGTGCATGTTTGCCTATGTTTACAGTAACAATACTGGAGTAATGGAATTTATTAGTAATACAATCGGCTCTCTTTATAGGCGGGCTTGCCTTCTACGGCTCTGAGCTTATGTGGAAGGCAAGCCCCGGCAGAAATAATGGGGCACATACTTGCGCCGCGCACCCCATGCACCACCATGAGCATGTGCCCCATTATTTTCTATGGGGCTTGAGCATATGCTCTTTTCCCCATACTCCAGGGGTCCGGAACAGATCCACTGCATTTGGGGAGGGTGGACTGTATTTGGCAATGTGGCAGTGGAGTGACTACAGTTTATTGTTTCACACCCAAATTGTGACTTGTAGATTATAGACGTCCAACAGGTCTAATAGACTATACAAGATGAGTCTTCCTTATCTGGAATTCCAAAATCCAAAATATTCCAAAATGCATTTTTTTTCATGGGTGTCTTGAGATGGTGACACCTTTGCTTTCTTATCAGTTCAATGTACACAAACTTTGTTTCATGCACAAAATTATTAAAATATTATGTATAAAAATATTTTCAGCCTATGTGTTTAAGGGGTATACAAAACATAAATTAATTTCATGTTTAGACTTCGGTCCCATCACCAAGATATCTTATCATGTATGTACAACATGTTGACATATCTTTGAGCCTCCTGAAATATTAGTACCTCAAAAGTAAATGTTTGTTGCCTTGATGATAGAGGTAGTGCAGTAACAAAGTATTTACAACTGGCCAATAAGAAAGGCTATCAGCTGATTCAAGAAACTGATGAATTGATGAATTTCCAGATTCATTCATACAGAAAAAAATAGATCAAAGAAAAATGGAAGTAGTTCCTTTGCTTTTAGAGGATACAGAGGCATGCATGTTTAGAGCAGGCATCATCTCTCTCATACAATACAGAATGCCTCTTTTAAGATGCTGCTATTTTTAAAAGTACTTATATCAAACATAATTCTACACCTGAAAAGCAGGTTTAAAATCCATTAATAAATAAATAGGACAATCCATTTGAGTTGAGTCTAGACAGTCAACTCCAACATTTTCTGTCAGACTTCTTAACAAACCAGTATGTACTTGTACAGGAATAAGAAATGGAATGATTTCTGCTTAGGCCAACATCTATATTCCAGTTCTGGGTATCTTCGATAGCAGCAGCAGCAGCAACTAGTCAACTTCATAACTGATTCTGATAACATCAGGGCAAACTTTACACTTATGACAAAGTGACCAGATCCTTTTCCAGGATGTGTCCTACATTTGAACCTTCTGTCCAAAGGGAATTCCAAAATGTCCTCCATTATGAGCATGACTATGAAGCAAAATGCAATGAAAGGGGTCGCCCCCCTGCATTTCAGCACAATGGACAAATGAAAGGAATAATTTAAACATCGGCCCGTTACAGATGGGGAAAAAGTACGTACTAGGGTTAGGAAAGGGCATCCTTTCCAGACACCCTAACCCTAGTACATACCTAGTACATACAAAATGGTGGCACCCATTCTACATAGGTGCCAACATTGTGACGTCATGACTGTGCCACCTCCAAACGGAGCGGCACAGAAGTGACGTTCTGATGCCATGCGAGGGTGCCTGGGGCGCCCTTTCCCCGGCGCCGGAAGAAGCTCTGAAACTGAGCTTCTTCCAGGTTTGTGCCATGAAGCACCCTTTACATGCCTGCGCCAGTGACACATGCCCCAAGGACACGCTGTCAGGTGTCCTTGGGGCATGAAACCCAAGGCCACCGCTTTCCAGGCCGCGGGGAAGCGGCCTTTTGCCGCTTCCCCGCCGCCTGGAAAGTAGCGGATTGGGGCCTCAGAGGTGGCCTCAGTGGCAGCTGAGGCCCCGATCCGGCAGGTAAAGGGGCAGGAACAGGCTGCCCCAAAAGGGCGGTCTGTAAACAGCCATAGATTCAGTAAAGAGTTTTTTGCCAATAAAAGAGAAATTTAAGCCATTATCTTGCTCAGAGTTCTATAAGTATATTGCAAGCCAACAAAGCATTTTAACAAAGATAAGTTCATCAGAAAAATATGGTTGAGTACATAATAAAATACACTGTAGGGTTGTCCACACTGCAGAAGTAATCCAGTCTGACACCACTTTAGCTGCCATAGCTCAATTCTATGGAATTCTGAGAATTGTAGTTTTGTTAGAGACTTATTCTTCTCTGCCAGAGAGCTCTGGTGCCAGAACAAACTACAAATCCCAGGATTCCATAAGATTGAGCCATGACAGTGAAAGTGGTGTCAAATTGGATTATTTCTGCAGTGTGGACGCAGCCGATATGTAACAGCTGCAAATAAACCACAGGAAATGAATTTATATTTAGTGTTTTAGCTTTTATGTTGTAAGTCCTACATTTTTCTTGAATATCCTGCATTTTGAGATGCTTTGTCCTCCTTTTCAATTATGACATCTGGTCACCCTGATCTTATGGAGATCTTTCTGGTATCTGCATATGAATGACCCATGCAGCATGCCAGCCAGGAATGCAGAGATTCCACTAGAAACAATTTCTGTGATCCCTTACTGGTGTAACTGGCAACAGCAGAGATCCATAAAACCCTGACAGATACATGTGAACAGAAGTGCCAGAAAAGCCTCTGTGAATACAAAGCCTAACATAACACTGGAGCAGCTTGCAGATCCCTTTCAGTTCTCCTCAATATGGCTACAAATCCCTGGAAATGCTTAGTCTTTCACCAACTGGTATCTGATCAATAAACAGAAGTGACTGAACGGCCAACCAAACTGTTAGAATAAAGCAACTGGTGGAGGAGAGAGCTCTGTGTACTGTAGAACCTGCCTGTCTCCCTAGGTTTGCCTGCTGCTTTCAAATACAGTGGAAGATGCAGCCTCCCACAACCGCTGAAAAACAATTCAGCCACCAGGCCAACTGCACTTTGCATGAAGAAAAAGGGTGGTGGCATGCCCCCCCACCTCAGGGAACATAATATCTTAAACTGCTCCTTATGCTGACTTATCTATTGTGCATTTTATTCTGGAAGGGAAAAACATTGCACCAAACTTTTATTTTTTATTTTTGTAATAATTTTGCACTGTATCTCCACAACTGGCTTCTCATGAGTTACAGAGCTATAGGAGCCACTATTGGTGCATGCTATGGAAAAGCTGAAATATATCTCTGGGTAAGTAAGACACAGATTTCAATTTCAAGCTTCTAAGGTCTTAACATAAACAAACTCTTTAAAAAGAGAGAGAGAAATACAGGGGATAGGAAGAGAACATTGATAGAATTTCTTAAGAATAAAATAAGAGGACAAATGGAAAGAATTTAAGATGCAGTCAGACTGAATCATCCATGTAACTGCAAGAAAAATACCCTCTTCATCTCACATAAGTTTTCACTCAAATAAGCACATAGTGAAGTAGTGTTACAGTGGTGGGATACAGACCGCCCAAAAAGGGCGGTCTGCCGGTGCCTTGTTTTGCTGTACGAGGGAGCTGCAGTGGACAAACCATGAGGCTCCCTCAGACAGCAAAAAAACCCACAAAAACTGGGTTCTTCTTACGGCACTATTGTGATGCTGCAGTGTGGCAATGGCGCACCCAGGTCATCACAATGACGCCAGGACGTGCGGACCCTAAGCGTCCGTCGCGTCAAAATGGCGGCGCCCATGTGTACAGGGTGCTGCCATTTTGATGCCCTCGTCACATTCTGGGGTGAAGCACTTATGGGCAGTGTGCCCTTGGCTAACCCCTAGCACGTGATGAAGGCGCACTATAGGCCATTCTGTATAGCGCCTTTGTAACATTAAATATAATATTTTCAATTAGTAGTAAACAGAGGTAGTCAAACTATTTAGAAATGGAGAAATGCTGGCATTTTCAATGCCAAACTTCATGAATCCATATCTCAATAAACTCTATTTTTATTGCTGTTTTTTTGGTGGAGGGTGAGGGGGTGAGATAGGAAACAGGTTGCTTTTGAATACACACACACACTGATTTTCATTTTTCCAGTCAAACATGGAATGGAATGGGTCAGTAAAGACATATATACATTTGAAAATGAGGAATACATTTTATTCTACCATGAAAGATAGCCTGTAATCCTATGTAGGTCTGCTCAACCCTCCCCTCAAAATTAAAATGCATTCACATTATCATAATATGGTTTAAAATATAATTCTTTGCATGTCTATGCGAAGTAGAAGGCAGGAGAAAAAGAGGAAGACCGTATTCCAGATGGATAGACTCAACCAAAGAAATCACAGCCATGCATCTGTGAGAAATGAGCAGGGTGCTTGGGGGTCTTTCATTCATAGGGATGCCATAAGTCAACTTTGACTTATGGCAGTGAACAACAACATCTGAGTGCAATGGGGTTACTTCCCCATAACAATGTGTACCAGTACAATCTTAAACAGTTAAATATTTGAAAACCTATAAGAAAGTAAAACCAATCAATCTTCATCTGTACAAAGTAGTGATCACACTGGCACATGTGGAATAGATTTTTACAAAGGACAGCTTCTCCCACATGATCCTGTTTCATCCAAGAAACAAAATATCCACCACACTGGGGTTATTTTGCTCTAGCAAATCTGCTCCAGTTCAATAAATCTGCTTTAAATCAACTTGAAGCCTACCTGTCCAGATGGTGTATGATGCAAAACCACATGGAAACTGACACAAAGATGCACTCCAGGGCTAAAATCCAGAGCAAAAGGAAGCTCTGATATGCTGCCTCAACATGAAAAATGCATATAAACAGCACAACATGAGTGCAGGAATGCAGGAAAGCTGAAGCTGCTTAGGGAGACAGTGTGGAATATGAATCCTGGGACCAGTAAGATGCAGTCACTAGCACCATTACTTGCCATACAGTTTTTGCATTTGACCATGCAGGTGCAAGGGTGGCCAGCTGCACCATCAACCCATTACACCATTGAGCACCAATGTATCACAAACACGCCAGGTCACCAATAAAGCAATGGATGTAATTAAAACATACATAAACTAGACAGTCCAACAGGCAGGCATAGGTGAAGTGGGCATATATGTGAGGCCTCCATGGCTGTGCTTTGCCAATGTGTCACTGCATGCCCTGATGCAGTATATGGCTAGTGTGACTGTGTGGCCAGTCACACAGGGGGAATCCAATGGGATGGCAGCTGGGCAGGAAGGGGGAGGTAACTGCCAATTTTAAGAATTAAAACAGTTATAAATTAAAATATAACATATGATAATACAAACCATTAAAATTTGTATAGCCAAGCATTCAAAACCCAGTCCTTCTTAGCTTAAAAGGGCTGACTGCACAGGAACGTCTTTACCTGGCATCGGAAAGATAGTAAGGATGGCGCAATCCTGGCCTCTTTAGGAAGGGAGTTCCAAAGCTTGAGAGAACCACTTAGAAGGCTCTCTTTCTTGTTCCCATCAAATGCACCAGAGAGGGTGGCAGGATAGAGAGAAAGGCCTCTCCAGATGATCTCAATACTCTGGTGGGCTTGTACAGGGAGATAAAATTCTTCAAATAGCCTGGACCCAAGCTGTATAGGGCTTTATAGGTGTTTGCTTAATATTAAGCAGATACTAATCCTTTTTGTATATCCTCCTACCCTGAGGTCTTGCCATCAACAGAACAATACATTAACACGGAAATCACTCCTCCCTAGTCAAAGTCACACAGTATATACATACCCAACTCTCTTCCATTCCAACATTCTCTGAAGATGGCAGCCACAGATGCTGGCGAAACATCAGGAATAAACTCTTCTAGAACATGGCCACATAGCCCGAAAAACCCACAAAAAACTATGGAGGCCAGCCACGAAAGCCTTCGACTTTACATTGAAAAATCAGCTGTTCCCAAAGAGGTTACTCCCAAATTAATACATACAGGTTTACAACTCTTAACAATGTATGTTTGATATCCCAAATTACCTTATTTCTTTATGCATCTCAAGGAGTGGGTTCATTTTATGCCTCAAAACGTGTTTTAGTTTATAACCTGCCATGAAAGTTTTTTCTGTGCTTGCTATAGCAAAGTAATGTCACACACACTTTTAGAATAGGGCCCCAACTATCTTAATTCACCCATGACTAAACAGGATTTCATAGTGAAAAAGTTGGAACGTGGTACAAGCTTTGAGCCCTTAAGAGAGCTTTAATAGGATAGTCCAGGCCCCCATCTGCCACAACTATTGATTAATTTAGTCTTTTGGGAGGAGTTCGGAGGAGTTCTAGTGCATTTTAAGGTCATATTGCTGAGTGTTCTTTGCCCTCCTCTGGGTTAAAAATAGTTTAAAAAAAATAGGGCTGAAGACAGCTGTTCTTAGGGTTTGGAAACTTAGGGACTTCTGGCTGCCTCTTTGAGCACTGGATCAGAGCCACAGCAAGCGCACACTGTGGACCCAATCTGCCATTTTCCTGATGCAAAAAGAAGCAGCAGAAAGGCACTCCTTTTTGTGCCAGGAAAAAGGCGCCTTTCCAGTTTTTCCCCATTTTAGTGGTGTGTGGTGTCTAAATGCCATGCCGTCAAAATGCCACAACGCCACTGCCATGTGGTTGCTCAGGAAGGCTTCACAGCATGTTCCAGGCAGCTGGGGGTATGCGGCACCAGGAAGGTGGCTCTTTTTGTCTGTCTGCAGCAGCAGTTAGTGAATATAGTGCCTCAGAACCTACTGGAAGGGAAGACTTTGCAAATATTTAAATAAACTTTTAGAGAATTGTCTAAAGGGATTTTCAGAGCAGTGCTTATGTGGGGAGAGGGCAGATTTAGACCTCAGATTATGTGGAGGAAGAACGAAATCTTAATTAGAAAATGTACTTTGCTTTCTGCAGTCAGCAGATCCACACCTTCAAAATAATTTGGAAGGGTGGCTCACAAACTGCAGATAAGCAGAAATTTCCCAAGTAATTGAATGGCCTAACTCACTGCAAGGTGGTGAAAAAAAAAATTAGTGAAGAGCAGCTATCAAGACAGTCTCTGGAAAAGCTGCATGTGTAATCACAGTTTGCTTAAGGGTGAACCTCATTAACAATGTCTCTGATTAGGCTGTTGGAACTCTTCCAGCAGGAATTTTCCAAAAGTGCTGCTGCAGGGACAGAGTTTTGGAATTAACAGATGCAACAGAAAGTTAGATTAAAGTGGATTTTATTTGTATCAAAGAAATAGGTAATCCATTTGCTAAAGCCAAATAAAAATAACTGTAACAGAAATTAAAAATGTACACTTTGGGTCCAAGTATACAAAGTGGCATGGCTTTATGTGCCCAATTTGTATCCAATAAAGGTATTGTTTTTCTCAGTTTTTATAATTACCAATGTGTAGGTTTTAAAGTTTTTGTACATTTTCTCATATTCAAATGGTACACTTTAAGTGCCAAAATAGAAAGCAGTCAAGAGCATGTAAAACCATTATAGCATGCCCTCCAACTGTTCTGATTTGGCAGGGACAATCCTGATTAACCTATTGTCCCACTTTTCCAGCTGTTTTTAAAATCTCCCATTTTCCAGTGATGTAGGCTCAAGTGGACTGACTTGGATTCAAGATGGACTCAAGTTATTTCAATGATTCAGCTTGGACCTCACTTGGCAATAAATGACACACTGACTCAACTCTACTTGTAAATTTTTAGTAACTGGCATGCTGCTGTTATTCAATTCAAACAGTAAGCAAAACCCACCCTTAGAGTGTATGGCAAATTTCTTGGTGGGGAACAGCAAATGTTTTAGGCAATGATCTTGAGATGGAAGGATCCTTGTAAAACTTTTGAAAGGCGTTAGAAGGATCCTCTGATGTGAAGGGTATTTGGAATTCTCAGCCAGAAAGGTCTAGTGCAGTGTTACGTAACCTTTTGTTAACCAGGGACCTCTTTTAAATATTTTGTTTATCATGAACCCCCAAGACTTATTATTAACCTTTATTTATGAAGCGCTGTAAATTTACACAGCGCAGTATATGCAATCTTTTTAGTTAGACGGTTCCCTGCCCTCGGGCTTACAATCTAAAAAGACATGACACAGAAGGAGAAGGGAGTGGTGGAGGGAGAGGGTAAGAGGTCCAGCAGTTCCTCTCTACCTCCGAGGCCTGGACCAAGGCAGATGGACTGGAGGGCGGGCTTGGCTTCAAAATGGAAGGTTAATCTTCATCCAGGGAAAATACATAGTCTCAAGTAGGATAATACATATACAATACATAGCAATACAGGAAATGGTTTGATAAACAGGCACTAAAAGAACATCAGATGGTAAGCGACAATTATGCAATGCCTGGGAAGGCTTCTCTGAACAGGATGGTTTTCAACTCCGTTTTGAAGCTAGTTAAAGAAGTGATGGCTCTTGCTTGTGGGGGAAGAATTCAAGATTTAAAACAACAGTAACAAAAATAACAATACTTGAACATTGAATTGTTAACAATTACACCCTCCATTAAATTTTCCCTCGGAGGTGCCAGAGGAAGACTGCTTCGTTCTGCCAGTTTGTGGCTGGAACAGATGGAGTGGCAATGCAGAGACCCAGCCAGCCAGCCAGCGAGCCAATCTTTGCCTGAGCTCCTGCCTCATGGCAGCTCCACTGTGGGGAAGAGGTCAGCTGAGCTCTCTTTAAGCCTTCATGGACCCCTTTTGAAAACACTGCAGCCCCCTGGGGGTCTGCAGCCACAGGTTAAGAACCCACTGCTTTAGTGCCTCACCAAACTGCAAATCCCAGGATTCCATGGGATGTAACCATGGCAGTTGAGATGGAACCACAGTGCAACAATTGTGTGGCATGAAAGGTCAGTTTTACTAAAAATGTATCTCTAGATAGAAATCAAACTTTTTGATTCAGACCACAATTTTGCACTGCATGCACATATCCCATGAGATTTAGCTGTTCAAAATGACTAGAAACCTTGCAGGCCTTGAAAGGCGTTTCCTTCAGGAAAAAAGCCTTTTTTGCCTTGACAAAACAAGCTGATCATGTATCACCCCCAAAGACCTGCCCAATGCATACCCTGCCAAACTGTTCCCTTCCAAAGAAAAACAGTTTTACAGACTGACTAAAAAGTGTCCAACATGCTATATGGACTAAAATGACGGTTTGCTTTCACTTTGCATAATTGTATTAACAAGATGATTATGAAACAGATGTTTAGAGACATATATAAAACAGAAAGTAGCTTATTATCAACCCATTTTTCTTTGCTGGGTAGTTGTACAGGGTTTAATGCACACTGTTCCCTGTAGTGTTGTGTTTATGTGTGCATATGGATGTCTTCTCCCTACACCTTTAGGGATGCACAGATAGTATAGTAACAATGAGCATTTTGGACTAGTCCCAAGAAATGCAGCCTTGCTGTACATTCGTAGGAGTAGTTGTACGACCTCATTTCTTAATTAAAGAAGCAAAAGAGGGGAAATGTTTGGCTGCTTTGTAAAATTAAGCAAAATAAGCCACCACTCTCATGATAGTCCATGGCCTTCCAGGCTCAGTGGTAGAGAAGGAGATACTTGCCTTGCCCACTGAACGTGGCTGTCTGTGACTATCTCCTTTCTCAGCTTGCTGAGCCATGCCTCACCCCACACCTGTGATATTTGGGGAGCAGTGGCATCATCCCACTTAACATATTACCCTGTGTAGCTTACACACCCCGCAACTCCCTTGTGACACCCCTGCCCAACACCAGTTAAAAATTGTTTTAGACATTCCCATTCTCTCTACCCCAGGCTGAACACTGCAAAAGAATCTCACCCTCCCAAATGTGATTTTGATATACAGTACTGTAAATTTGGCTGCCTTTTGGAAAACATCTTTTCATGGCACTAGAGAAAGCTTATGCTGAAATAAATCCCCTCAGTTTAAGTGTCTTATATACCACCCAGATACCAAACAGTGGGGTGAAATTTTGTTAATTTGCAGTCTTTTCCTTCTTTTTGTTTAGCCTTCAGCTGTATACGCAAATAAACATAAGCAAATATTAGTATCTTCAGGTAACAGGTTAATAAATTCATGTTCTCAGTCTAATCAATGAACTCCAAGAGTTTAAGGGCTCTCAAATCCATCCTGCCTTTTTTTTTTTTTTTGCTGCTGCTGCTGCTGCTGTTAAATGAGCTCTGTTGCCCAGTGTGACTTCTCTACGACTATCAGTGGCTTCCCAGTGAGTCCAGGCAAAGTCTCAATGTCTTGGATGAACTTCAAAGATGTAGGGAAATTAATTGGATGGATTGAAAGTTACAGAAGGAAGGTGGAGGGCTTTTTATGAAAAGACTTCCAACAAAAGACTTTAATGAAATCTCTAATCCACGAAGCTACAGTGTAGATGCCCAGCAGCATACTTGATACCATATCTGAGCCACCAACACTAATGTGAGAGTGTTTCATTATTTTTGTTGTTCTTTTCCTACAAGGCACCTGCCATTGTGTTTGTCCCCACCCCCTTTAAAAAAAATTCAATGGGGTATAAAGTAGAAGTGAACATTTATTTAAGGGAACATTGTGAAATATTTACTTTAAAAATTAGTTTAAAACATTTCTCTTGCTTTGCTACTTAGAGTAGGAAATAATATAATTGTTTGGCATGATTTGTTGTCCTTTTTGATGTACTGGAATAAGGTTAGATTAGATGACTCTTGGAATATCTTCTAACTCTTGTGATTCAATGATGCAAAAACATGTATCCCAATAGGTATGTAATTCTTAATATAAATGTTTTAAATGCATATTGACCTTCTAGCATATAAAAAATGATGATTGGTACATTTTGAAATAAAAACATCATTTTAGGGAGAATGTTAATTTTTACTGTTGAAATTCTTCCTAATAATGATAGTACTGTTGTTATTGCTGTGTGCTTTCAAGTCATTTCCACCTTGTAGCAATCCTAAGGTGAACCTATCATGGGGTTTTCTCACCACAATTTGTTCAGAGGAGGTTTGCAATTGCCTTCCTCTGAGGGTGAGAGCATGCGACTTCCCCAAGGTCACCCAATGCGTTTCATGGCCAAGTGGAGAATTGAACCCTGGTCTCCGGAGTCATAGTCCAATACTCAAACCTTTACACCATGCTGGCTCTCTTAATTATAGTTTTAGTGTTGTTCATTACTTGGCTTCTTATAATTTCATCCCAAATTTTCTTATAGTCTTTATCAGAGATTTCTGATTTTTTAAAATAGTTTTTCTAAAGTATTTTACCTTCTTTCCATTGTAAATCCACCTTTTTTTTTTTTTTTTTTTTTCCTAATGAGCTCTTTTTTTCTTTGTCATTTTTTTTTTTATATTACTTTTTAAATGCTTATTAAAAGTGATATTTTACATTTATTCTAGCCATGAAACTCATACATTTCCAAAATACCGCATCCAGAGTGTTTATTTAAATACTTCACTTTTCTAGACCAAGTCCACCCAAGGTGGCAAACAAATACCAGTATAAAAATGAATAATATGATGTTTTAATAAAAGAATTAAACAAAAAAAAATGCACCAATCTAGAATTTGCTTTCAGATATTCACTGATCAAAAGCAGATGGAGAAAATGATCAAAATAAGTCATCAGGATGGTTAGGTATGATTGGATCATAGCTATTTCAGAATTTCAGAAGAGGGAGAATTCTGTAGTCTTCTTTAGTAATAAAGCAGCTCACAAACTTCTTTCCCTCCCCTTCCTATGTTTCTGCTAAATTAGAGACAAGTAGCTTCAGGAAATTTTGTATTAACCACTAGATTTGTTGGTGAGGGAATTAGTATGCAATTGGACACAGAACGTGCAACTGAGGAAAATGTGCAGTTTGAAAATTGATAAAGTGTCAATGGGAAAATGAAAAAGTAACTAGATACACTAACTGTTTATTACGTACTTAAATGACACACAACCTGGGTGAAAGCAGAAGTCCAGATGTGGAGAGGTACCAATTTTGGCAGTATAAATTTGATAAATAAGCAGGAATGGCTCTTACCTTGCGTGTCATTGAACTAATATGTATATTATTGCATGATCCCTTGCACTGTCCTATTCCTTAGTGAACAAAGACAGATTCATAAATGAATTGTTAGTGTATAATAGAGAACAGCTGCTGGAGAAATGGTTATGGAAGCAAGCAAGGAACAAGATATGTTTTTTGTGTGTTGGTTTGTTTTTTTAAAAGTGTGAGGAAATTTCTTCAGTTGCAACATTGTTTTTTTTTAAATAAAAATTTTAAAAACTCTGCTGCAACCCTTACAGTTTGGTTTAAAAGAAAAAAGCAATTTTCAAAAGCTAACTCCAGTTGCATGCCCAGTTGTGCCAATTCATGCTGCTTCCCCACCATCACACTGTAACTGTTGAGAGCAAATTCATTGAGCCCTTAAGAGCAGGAGTGGGGAAAGTGTTGCATAAGCCATTGAACTTTCCTGTTGGTTAATTAATTAAGGTATATCTCACAACTTCACGAGTGCCCCAATGCAAAGGAGAGGAGGAGGAGGAGGAGGAGGAGGAGGGAGTAGTCAAAACTGGCTGAAAATGCAGCATGTTAAAACTGGAAGGAAATTTTGGTCAGTGACATTTTTTATTTTCTGCTAAAAATTCAGCAGTGTGGTCCACCAAGGGATATGGGGATGAAAACTGGCTCCAGGTGTCCAGTTATACATAGAATCATTAAGTTGGAATAGATTACAAGGGCCATCCAGTCCAAAAATACATAATCAAAGCACTTCTACTACAGTATATAGCCATCCAGCCTCTGTTTAAAAACCTCTCAAGAAGTAGACTCTACCTCACTCCAAGGCAGTGTCTTTCAAGGTGTTTGACAGTGGAATATGCCTTGGAATGTGGTAGACTGGCCCTGACCCAGTCTAATCCTCCCCCAGCTGTTTGTGGCACAGTTTCCTACCACCACTATAGCCCAAACACTGGACGTCCACATGCCCCTTACCTGCCCCTGCTGTTCTAACTGCAGGACCCAGTCATAGCCTTTGATATCAAAAGAGACTGCCTGGCCACATGGGTGAAGCCAGCTGTCCCATTTCCACCCTTATGAACCACAGCATGGGCCTGCAATTAGAATGGTGGCAGCAGAAATGGGCAAGGAGGTGGCAGCAGCTCAATAACATGGTAGTGGGCAGGCATCCGAACACCCACTGTTACCATTCTAGACCAGGTAGGGAATAGGCCATTGACAAGCAAGATGTGCCAGAGCTGGCCCATCATATCCTGCCCATATGTTCAGGCCCTGAGACATCTTCACTTGTGGAATTAATTATAATCTCAGCTCTTAAACATATTTTTCAGAGGTTTTATTATGTTTTCACAAGCCCATAAAACCAGCTTGTGTAGAAATTGTACTGGAGAAATGAGAGCCAATCCTCTAATTTTCAACTGATACTCAGAGTGGAAAGGGTTACAGAACCAAGAACAAATCTAGATTGATTTTAACTGATGATGCCAGTGAGGATATTTCTCAGGAAAGTGCAAGAAGATCCACACATACAATACATTTGCCCTAATGTTTCTAAATTCCTTTCACCCCTGTATCACCGCAGCACCAGTCCTCTAGGTGTACTTGAGGAATCAGGAGAATTTAGTATTCATATTTTCCTTAAAGTGAGTGCTAAAATTCCCCCTTTCCATTCTATTATCAATGTATATTCTCTGCAGTTCATCAGCTCAATGGCCACATCATGAATAAAAGGAGGAAGAGTTCATTAGTAACCAGATCACGCAAGTTGTACAAGGCAGAAGGTTTATGATCTGCAGAACCTGAAATAAATGTTTTTTCCTTCTTTTCCCAGGGGACCTACATTAACACTGCAAGTTAATTCGCTTATGGTTTTATTAATACATATCCCATTTGGCTTGCCATGAAGGTGAGGGAGATATAAAATGCTTCCTTTATCAGAATCCATATTTATCTCATTTTCTGCATACCCCAACCTGTGAGTACTTGCAGATATTAGGTTCTAGTGCAATTTCTCTCTGTGATGGGGAGAGGGCACTTTTTAAGGTATATTTGGAGAAATGCAACCTTTTTACACTGCTTGTGGCAAGGCTTGCATTAAATTGTTCCAAAGCAAAATGTAGATTTTCGCTTGCTCTATAAACATGCTCATATCTGAAAAAAGCCAACTGTAGCAAGACAGTTCAGGAAAAATAATAAGCACACTTGCAACTATTAAACTGACCATTCCTTCAAGAGGTCATATGTAAGAGCAAATAAATGAGCAAAAGTCAGACAGATCTGTTCTTCCAGGAGCTCACCTGTAAGATTAAATAAAGCTGACAGAAGGTTCACTGACCCCTAAACAGACAAGTTTGCAATCTAGTTATATGCCTTTTTAATCTGTTGTTTTGTTTGTTTATTTTATGCTTACTGACCTTTAGATATAAATGTTGCTATCCACAAAAATCAAATATTACTTTCATAATCTTAGAATCCAAAACTACTTATCCAAGTGCTTAAAACCAGAGTTAACCATCTTTTGCAAAGTGCAACATGAAATCTTGAAGACTTCTGAATGAGTTGAAATAAAAAACAACCCCAGATAGTATTAAAATAATCACACTAGATAATCAGATTCCTGCCTGTTTTCTCTTTAATAGTAATCACTAAGCATATCAGTTTTAGAGGGGAAAAACTCTTGTGTTTATCCTGAGATCCCATACATAATCTCCTCAAAATTATGTCCCACTGAGTTCCAAAGTGCTATGTGGATAGAAGATTGCATTAGAAAGCATCAAAAGAGGCTTAAAAGTCACAAATGATGCAATAGACAGCAAAACGAATGGTCTCATCACTGTCCTGCTGAGCATTAAGTGACCACATTTTCTAATGTTGTTGTTGTTGTTGTTGTTAGCTGCTTTCAAGCTGATCTTGACTCATGGTGATGCTGTGAATGAGATGTCTTCAAGCTCCCCTATCCTCCACCTCCCTGCTCAGGTCCTGCAGGCTCAGGTCCATGGTCTCCCTGATTGAGTCTATCCTTCTGGCATGTGGTCTTCCTCTCTTTCTATTTCCTTCCACCCTCCCCAGCATCGTTGTCTTTTCTAATGAGTCATGCCTAGAACAGATCAAGCCAGAACTCTCCCTGGAAGCCAAGATGACTAAATTGAGGCCAACGTATGACAACCTCAGTTTAGTCATCTTGGCCTCCAGGGAGAGATGTGGCTTGATCTGTTCCAGGATCCATTTGTTTGTCTTTTTAGCTGTCCATGGTATCCTCAGCACTCTTACTTTTGAATTAATTTTACCATTGTGCTTTTGATAAAACTACCAAACATTTATTCCTCAGAACCATGGCTAAGGTTTGAAGAACTAGATCTTTTGAGCATTCCAGTACGAACTCATCTGATCTGCAACTCTGGAATTAAGGAGCTATAGATCATAATATAATTGTCCTCTAGATTTCATACTTTTTTTAAATTTTGTAATGAAGTCTTCATATTAAAAGAAGAAAAATTAAAAAGTTCCAGATACATTTAGAAATAAGAACATTGAACTGAAATTCATTTATAAATGTGTATTCTGTGAGAAAATATACTCAAAATAAATATCTAAAAATTGTAATGGGTAAATGTGGAACAATGCAAGAACTATTTGCCAGATATTTGATTGTCTGGGTGTTCCCTTCTTGTCTCCTTTCTCTCTTCCTTGTGTAGACTGATATTCTCATGGATGACTTCACTTCCCTCCCTCTCAGTCCTTTTCTTTTTTTGTGTCTACCAAGCACGAAGCTAGTAGACAGTTACATTGCAAGTTACTTTACTTTGTCTGAGGGGTTCTATAGTAAAACAAGACAGTTTTCAAACTCTGAGACCATTCTTACAGCAAAATAGAGTTTGGAAAGGTTTCTTGTTTGACTGTAAGAAAAGTGAATCAGTCTGACCAAGGACAGCTGTGCTTTGTGTTTATAAATTCAGTCACTGGGCAAAACCCATGGGATTTGGCCTGAATTGTAAGGCCCTGTAAGGTTCTCTGGATCTTTCTCCCATTTCCTGCCTTAGCTGGGTGAGACCGCTTGAGAACATGTTTTATCTTAGAACTTGTCACTGCTTACCAATGATTCATCTTCCCCCTCTTGGGCAATGCACTTAGACATTGCCAGGGATTCCCTGGCCCTTATCTGCAAAGATACTTCCTTCTCTCTCTTCCCACTTTTTGGGAAAGAGCTAAGGCGGGTTATAAACCGCCACTTGGGACGTCCTCAGGACGTCCCAGTTTAAAAAAGGGGCGTCTCTTCCAGACGCCCCAATTCCTGTTACGGACTCTGTCCGTAACAAATGGCGGCGGCCGTTCCACATGGCCGCCGCCATCTTGATGTAACAGACGCTGTGCATCCGCACGTCGTGTGGTGCTAATGACATCACGAGTGCGTCATTAGCACGCCACCAGAAGAAGCTCCATTTTGGAGTGTCTTTTTTGCTCCATAAGGGAGCCGCACGGTTTGGCTGCGGCGGCTCCCTCGTGGAGCAAACAGCAGCACCGGGAGACTGCCGCAAAGCGGCGGTTTGTAACGCCTCTAAGTCTCACTGAGCTAAGGCGTGTGAAAGAGGCAGTGTGTGAGTAACAAGTACTTTCAAAGGAGCTTATTGCTCGCTCGCTTTTTAAAACCAACTCCGGGACACAGGATGGAGGCGGGGATTCTCATTCACTACATCACTGCCGAACTACCGGCCACCATCAGCCTGGGTCCCAGCCACACTCTGCCAGCACTTTTTAGAAGTTGGGACCTGGCTGATGGTGCCAGTGGTTCAGTGGCAATTTAGTGAGCGCTAATCCTCACCTCTACCCTGTGTCCTGGCTGCAGCCCAGGAGGCTGGAGCTGGTTTAAAAAGGTGTGCAACAAGCTCCCAAGGAAAGCTTTATTCTAAGTAAGGAAATTCTATAACAAAAGGATATCTCTTACATGAAGAACTATCTTGCCCTTCAGGCATTGACAGAAAGTATAAGTTACAGAGTAAAATCATTTCTGTTAAATCAAGAAAAGTATCAGAATATTCTAAAGCTGATACATTCTCCTTGAATTAAATCAAGAAAAGAATCAAAATATTCTAAAGCTGATACATTCTCCTAATACTACACACAGATCAGATGGGATTTGCAGTCCCATTTTTCACAGGTCCAGACAACATTCTTCCCTGAGGCCTGTTTTTGTGGGTCCCATCATACCTTTTTAGAACTAGGACAGGTAGAGGTTCTTTTGAAGCTCCTGAGAGATTCTATGGCAGTCCAGGTAAATTTCTCATCTGACTTCCACATCTTGGTTCCTCCCATAGTCATGAGCAACCCCTACTGATAATGACATGGATGGTGCTGTGCCCTTTCCTGCCTTCTCAGTACACATCCCGGATGGGGATAAAACCCAACACACACCACGCAGCAATCTAAATATATCCTAGTATGTTTCAGGTATGATTGGAGCTGGGTGCAAGGATTACATCTCTTTTCACCCATCCACCAACACACACACCCTAAAGGTACTCATTCTGGGAGCCACAAAAAAAGGAGGAAAACAAGTCCAGAAAAGGTCAAAAAATGCAAATACCGCACATAGGATTCAAGTAGAATAAATCTACAGTTTCACTTGGTTAGAATTTGACTGTGTTGTTGTCTTCTAATTCAATGTCTTCCATTTCCATTTAAATAGAAAATAGATTTGCTTCTTTAAGGGTGCTGTGCTTAATGCCAGAAAATATTTTAAAATAACTGTGCTTTCAATTGCTTCACATTACTAGTCCTTTTCCTGTCTTCTTAAGAAAGGGAAAAGGCTACTTTGTGTTTTTAGATCAATGTTAACACAAGGTGAAGGATGGAGTAGTCATGCTAAAACTATCTGTAATGTAACTCCTACACAGGATTGTCACCACCACATGATTACACAGCCTTTCTTACATGCTGGATTAAATTAGCTATTTTTGCACAAAAAGGGAAGTTTAAAAATCCTTTATTTGATGCTGTTAAAAAGGTTCAAATTCTTTAAGATGACATCCCAAAGTATCAGGTTTTTTGCTAAAGTGCATACAGACTATTGATTGGTGCAGTCCTCTGTGCAAGAGAATTTGTCACATCAATAGCAACTGAAAAATACTCAGAAGCTGTAATGTAGTTTAAATGAGCAGTTACCACATCAATATAAAAGTCAAGCAGTGAGAACCCTTTTGCAAAGTGATATTTGTTTTAAGAGAAAGAATGACAACCATTTTACAAGAATTTTTTAAAGTAACAGCAAGAAAAATCTCAAAATGGCCTAGCTTTCAAGCACAGTAAAATAAACAGTAAACATAGAGCTGAAATACGTACATACAAAATAGACACAAAGCGACATACATGAATTCACATGCACACACTCAATATTGTAAGGTATGGAAAGAATGTAATCAAAATACATTATATGCCTGGAGACTTGGGGGGAAATTTACTTTTTGGATGACAACTAAAGTCTTCAACCAGAATGGACAATACTTTTCCAGGCTCTGATTGCACTTAAAGCACTTCCAAGTGCCATAGAAAGAAAATTTGTAATTATTTTTCCCCTGATAAAAAAATAGATTTCCCAACAGTCAGGAAACCCTGTTGGGAAGAATAATAAACCAGCCAAAATAATAGACCAGCCAGGATTTTGTACCATTTTCTCGTAATAAATATCTTGAAATTTTGTGGAGGAAATATTCTGCACAGGAAAAATGTAGTTTTTAATTGGGAAGAAAACTGTTTTCTCAAGAAAGCAGAGTTTTTTCCCTGTGCAGAAAACATGAGTGCTTGCTTGCTTGTTTGTTTGTTTATTTATTTATTTATTTATTTCAAAAAATTGGACACAAAATCCACCAGTTTTTTGTCTGAAAAATAATTGCTCAGCAGCATTTCATGATGATTAAGTATGAGGAGAATACTGTAGAAAAATATCCTAATTATTTGTCCTCACAGGACAAATTTACAACAAAATTTACAACCCCTTTTCCAGGTAGTAAACCTAAAGTGAAAACAAAAATAAGTAAAAAAAATATCCTCATTCCCAGTCTTCTTAATGAAACTAATTAAAAGAATGGATATAAATTCTTGGATATGATTGTCATTATAGACACATACCAAGAGCAGATTAATATCAGATGCGTAGCAGTGTATGTCTTTGGGTTACCCAAGTGACTAATTGATAATCATTTCCCATGGCAATAGAATAGCTACCTGTAGCTCATTAGCTGAATCATCCCAGGCAAAAAGCCTCAACTGCTTACCCTGCCATCATTTCCAACACAAACCTGGTTACCTTGGTTTCTGCTGTGAAGGGCAGAAGAGACATGCAGCAGGGCCGAATGAAAGCTGCTTCAAAATAGAATTGCCCTGTTGAGAAAGTGATCAGAGCAGTGTGGTCCTTCCCTACTAAAAAAAAGTTGTTTAATGCTAATGTTGCATAAAAAGACAATCACAAAAACAATACAGATTATGGTGAAGCTTGCTAGACCAGTCTAGACTCCCAAAACACCATAGCATCTTACTTTCCAAGAATTTCTTGATGAAAACTAGGACAGACATGCCGCCTTACTCCTACCACTGCCACTTCCAAAGTCAAAGCAAGAATAATTGTTGCAGTAAATGAGCGCAATATATAAAGTCAGCTGTTTTCTGGTCAGATCGTTGGGGAAAGATCTGTAAGAAAGAAAGGGTGTAACTAGAGAAATTGCTTGTTTTTAGGCATAGGCAATTTCCCCAGTTATTTGATTGCCCTTCCAAACAGCCTACTGCAAAAGACCCAAGCATCCAAGAAACCTGCAGGTTTTTTTTAACTTCATTTGGAGATGGCAGGAGAGAAAGAAGGAAGGAGTGAACATGCAATAATAGAGCAAGTACTTGGCCTACCAAATGGCAGAAGGAGTGAGTATCCCTTGGCATTACTTTGCATTACTTTCGCAGCCTTTTCTCTCCCATCTCTCATAGGTCTTTCTGTTTCTTAGTTTTACTGAACAATATAAGAGTAGGCATCTCCTTGCATCTGCAGGAAAGGTGAAGCTCGTGGGAAATACAAAGGTTGTGAAAGTGATAAACTGGAAGCACAGGGAATAAGCACTATTACAACCACTGCCACATTCCTCATCCTCCTCTCTTCCTTCTGTGATTGGGAAGGTGCCAAGGAGATGAAGGTCGGGTACCTGTAATCCTTAGTAGCAGTTTGCAGTGACTGATGGAAAGTAATAGCAACAGCAAACAGCACAATGGCTGAGAAGGGGGGGCATTTTAACACCCACTGAGAAAACAGGAATGCAAAGAGTTAAGCATGGCCATCTTGACAGATATATGGCACTTGGAGGGTATATAATGTGCAGCTTTTGCCATTCACATAGACCTAATGCAATCATGGAAAGCTAAAAGGTAGGTATGAAGAGAGTCACTGCAGCCCCCGCCCCCTGCCACTACAGAGCAGCTACGACACCCTGGCCCACAAGAAGAGAATGTAAACCATGTAGCAACTTGCTGTGAACAATCTGCATAGCACTTTGATTGAAAAAAAAATGTTTAAATTATGGTCTGCTTTATAGAACAGGTCCAGTGAGTGTATATGCAGGTCTTGTTTGACCGATGATAATACAGTGTGCCCTTCCCTTATGCAGGGATCCATTCTGGCACAGCACATGCACCATGAGCATGAGTGCTATTACCTCTTTTGCATATAGTGCGCTTGCATATGATGCGGGCACACTGTAGATATTTTCAATTTGTACAGCCTGAGAACATGTACAGCATCCTGGGTGAGACGAAAGCTGCCACCCATGTGCATGATCCTTGCCCTTTCTGGCTCATGAGAAGGGTCAAGAGGGGCTGGCCAAGTTGTTAAACTGTATGGTGATCACCTCTTCACACCAAGGTAGATTTCCAACGAGCCTAAAAGAAACAGTTGATTTTTTTTTTTAAAAAAAGGTTTCTGCTCAAAGTCCACAGTATTGGATAATTTGCTTTTTTTGTTATTGTTCAAGTTGTTTGTGACGTATGCTGACCCTAAGGTGAACCTATCATGATGTTTTCTTGGCAAATTTGTTCAGATAGGCTTTGCTTTTGCCTTTCTCTGAGGCCAAGAGAATGTGACTTGTCCAAGGTAATGCAATGGGTTTTCATGACCAAGTGGGGATTTGAACCCAGGTTTCCAGAGTCATAGTCCAACACTCAAACCATTATACCAGGAGTGCCCAAATTGTGGCGCCTGTACCCCTGGAGGGTGTGAGATGGAAACTCAAGGGGTGTAATAAAGAGTGGCTTCTGTCCTTGAATGATGAGTCACAAGTCATCACTTAACTTTTTTCTGAATAAATTAGAATCTAAATACCCAATTGAGATTTGCATTTTATGCACTGAGTGAAAAGCTTATTTTTTTAAAGTTCATTTTCTTTTCCTACAATACTGTATGTGATTCAAACAAATTAGAAATCAAACTTCTTCAACTTCAAAAATGATATTACTTCTGTAGGGGTGCGAACATTAATCAAACTTTTCTAAGGTTTGTGGGCCATAGAAAAGGTTGGGAACAGCAGCACTACACAATGCTGACTCTCATTGGATAAATACCAACTATATTCTGATACTCCATTTAAAAAAGTTAATAGAGAAAGTGGTGGCATCCCAATTCTATTTCAATCTAGCTAAACCCTGTTAGTAGTAGGATAGAGGTGGCTTTGCTCATTTTGATGGAGAATTTATGGCAGGAAATTGACAGGGGGCATGTCTTTTTTGGTCCTGCTGGACCTCTCAGCAGCTTTGAATACCATACACCGTGGTATTCTTCTGAGCTGCCTTGCTGATAAAGACTTGGAACCACTGTTTTACAGTGGTTTCATGAAGGAGTGAGCTAAGAATGAGGCACTAGAAAATTCCTGTTTGACAGCCCATCTGTCTTGTCTGCCATGCTATTTAACATAAACATGAAACTACATAGGGTTTTCTGACTACCCAATTCTGGTTCTCATTTCCATGTAATTCTGGTGAAGCTGTTTCAGTTCAAAAGCAGTGGCTAATGATTGTAATGGTCATAATGAGAAAGGTAAAATGAAATAATAACATTAAACTTAATCCAGATGTGAATATTTTACATTGTTTTAAACTGATTTAATTGTAAGCCACCCTAAGATCTTTAGATAAAGGGTAGGATATAAATATTCGAATGAATGAATGAACAGTTTAATAACATTATGAGACCACTTCCTGGGAGTGGAACAGCTGGACAGATGTACTGCCATTAGACCTTGCTTGCGAGCTTTTAAAAAATATCTAGTTGGCTACTCTGGGAAATAGAATGCTGAAGTAAATAAACTTTTTGCTCAAATGCAGTAGATTTTTCTATCTGTTTCTTGATCATCCATAATATCCATATTAATTTCTGTAGACAAAATACTATGATAGAGACAAAGACATGGCTGTACCATGGAGAGATTAGGTAGGGAGACAGCCAACTACTAGTTTTCATGTCTGAGTGGGGTTTTGATCATGTGCTTTTAGGTGTGAAAGCAATGCTTCACCCACTGTCTGACACACAGCACTGCCTTTTCTCAAGATAATTGTTCTGTTGATTTTCTCATTCAGATTCTGCAAGAGGAAAATGAAGAGAGCTTGCATGCTGTGGAACATTTTCAAGAAAGTAAAGAGAAATTTCACAATATCCAGATATATTTAGGATAACTGCTTATTTCATGATGACTAATAGGCAATTACTATGGTAATGCTGCAATACAACATGTGTGAGGTATTGGAATGAGAAATTATAGGTAACTATTCTGGACCCATTTCTATGGTAACAAAAAGGAATTGTCATTAAATAGCAGTTATGCTGTGGCTATACCTGGTAATTATAGATTCTTTTTACACCCAGAAACATAAATAAAGTGATGCATTTATGCATAGGTTTAGGATTGTTTACTTTAAGGGGCTATATAAATAATAATGATATTGTATAGCACATGGCATGACAAATACTTAATTAGGAAAAATGGGCCCATCAGTAGCTTTCTTTTGTCATCAGGAGACGGATTTTGCCTTTTCCAGCTTGGTATAATTTATAAATTACACATGCATGAAATGACACTAAACCTTGGGTTTAACTGAGAAGGAGACAGTGGACCTCTTATGGTAATGAAGGCAGTAATGAAGGCTTGCAATAATGTGTTGCTAGTTTGCACTTTGATTAGAATATTTCTGGGACTGGATTAAAAAATAGGTAGAATCTGATATGGACAAAGGCTAGAAAAGTTACTTTTTGGACTACATTTCCCAGATTATTCAAGGCAGTGACCATACTGGCTGGAAATTCTGGAAGATGTTGTGCAAAAGTAATTTTACCATGTAATACCATTGGTACATGTGTGGATAATTCAATAATTATAACAGAGACGTGTCTCATATATTAAACAATATACATCTGTATTAACAACACTAAATTGTCATACCAAACATTAGAACAATTGTATATACATCTAAGACATAGTACTGTGTCCTTGCAATTGTCTCAGAAGGTCCAAAACCATATAATAAAGCTGCAGCAACTCAGTCCCATCAGTCAAAATGCACAGATCATCATGGGTACTTGCAGCAATAAGGCATGAGAATATGACATGTAGTCTTCCCAGGTAGCAGGGCAACAACTCAGTCCCATAAGTCAAAATGCACAAATCATCATTGGTACTTGCAGCAATAAGGCATGAGGACGGCTACCTCCGGAGTGTTTTAGGGCCGTTTCGACCCTTGGATGGTCTTCCTCAGCAATTCGGAGTATTCTATGTCGGATTAGGACTGGACATTATGTCATATTTCCACGTCTCCAAACAGTTTGGCTTGACTGATAAAACAATTGCTCAGTGACAAAATAAAAAATGATAAATTAGCATAGTGACCCTACATTCCTGAGATTATGGTGCTTTATCTGTAGTATGACATGTGATAATGGGAGTTACCTACCACCACTACCATGTGCAGAATTCACAGAACATTTCTACAGTTAAAACCATTGAGCAGCAGTTATAGTAGATTCATCTGCTGAGTGGAAAAGATGCCAGAGGACTAGCAAGTGGATTTGTCTGCCTTGATGCAAAGATTTGTTTTGGACTTCTTTAAGTCATTGGTTCTATGTTTAAAGAAGTGTTGTAATGTACATGAATAACAATTGGTCAAATGGACAGAAATCATGTTTGGATCATACCAGAAATGGGACTAGGCCAGGAATCAGTGGTTTTCCTTGAATATGTGTGTTTAACAGTGAAACCTATTTAGAAGGTCAGGACAGACTCAAGGGAAGTAACAGAACAGACAGCTTAGTT
Organism: Sceloporus undulatus; assembly: GCF_019175285.1. Lineage (NCBI taxonomy): Eukaryota > Metazoa > Chordata > Lepidosauria > Squamata > Phrynosomatidae > Sceloporus > Sceloporus undulatus. Next base: position 79,250,800 of record NC_056525.1, read on the forward strand.
TGTCACTATGTTTAGGATTAGGATCATACAGCAGATGGATTGCTAAGCAAAGACTGCATACAGGGAGAAATTCAAGCAGAGACAGAGGAAGACAGGGCACATAGGCCAGGGGTAGAGAAAGTGTGACCATTAGCCACAAGTGGCTCCTAGGTTATTTTGGTGGCCTCTAAGCCCATTTTTTATTGCTTTACCCCAAAATGCTTCCAAACACCCCTAGTTATTTCTGGGTCACTTCCTGTTGGAAAAAAGACCCTAAAATCACCCAGAGAAAATGTGGAGGTTTTGTCCCTATGCTCCCAAGGTGCATTTTGCAAAAATTGAAAAACAGTTTTGGGGTATTTCAGGAGGTGTATCTCCCAACACAGCTTCTTAACTCCCAACAGTTTACCTCTCTAGTATAGACCTACAATATATTTCCAAATTTCTAGCCTTAGAGCTAAAATTAACTCCTTTTATAGCAAATTACTTTTATATCTAGTTACTTTTGATACTCATAGGGCCTGTACAGAGTGGGGCAAAGGGGTAGACAGTGGCTGTCCCTTTCTCCCCCAGATCGTGGCAGCACCAACAAAATGGCACGGCAAGGATGTGCCTGGAGGAGCACAGTGACATCCCTTGTGCGCCAGTCCATTTGGATACAGCACACAAGGCACATTGTTGTGCATGCCATCTGAACAGGTACGTGCCAATATGGTGCCTGGACAGTGCGGTAGGGCTTGAGAGCATGCAGACGCTCCGCTCTCCTGAGCCCTACTTTCAGCCCCAGGCCGGCGCAAAGCTGGGCCATAGTTTCTAACTGATTTTTTAAAAGTTATTTTTTATATTTATTTATGTATTTATTTTTGGTGCTGGCAATGGCTGTAGTTGTAATTCACTACTTTTCAATGGAACTGGGATAGGTTATCTTTCTTTTATTCATTACTGAAGCGGGTTGCTGACTCAGCTCCAAAGCACACTGCAGAAATAATCCAGTTTAAGATCACTTTAACTTCCCTGGCTCAATGCTAGGGAATTCTGGGTATTATAGTTTTGTGAGACATTTTATCTTCTCTGTCAGTGAACTCTGGTGCCACAATAAACTACAGTTCCCAATGTTACCCACGCTGCTCCCTATAAATTTTGGTATAAGTGATAGCCTATGATGACACCTAGATGAACTCTAGTTGCCTGCCTGCCATTAAGAGCCAAGTGAGAGATGTACACACCACACCTAAAGGCATAAACATTGTCATTCTAGATAGTCAAGGAAGTCGCAAATGGGATTATCATCTTGCCCGAGAAGAGAAATGTTTGCCTTCGCCGAGGCACTTACCTCTTCCCTGAGTCTGTTGCCTGAGCAGATTAAGCCGAAAAGACAATAAGACTTAGTCATCCAGGTGAAAAGCTAGTAATTAAACACCTTTGCCAGAGATGGGCCTTTTGCCCCTATAAAACCCCCAGACTTTTGCAAGGCTGTGTGCCATCTGAGAGGTCTCTACACTCCACGTCAGTCAGACCGTTGACTTGGACACTGGCATTTCTGTTCAAGCCCATGCTGCAGAAGGGACTTGTCCCGTTGCCACTCATTTCATTCGATTCTTGGAAGGAGTCTACATTCTGGTACGTATCACTCCAGTGATGTCTGAAATCCTATTCAATGCTAACATATGATTTTCCTGAGCCTTGTATGAATGTGAGTGTGTTAGCGAATTGTGTGTGTTTTTCCTTATATTAATAAATTGAACTTTACTTTACTAAGTCTGCTTTTGCTCCATTTATTGGATTCCCTGGTCTTCTCCGTATACACGACAGGAGATGACCTCGCAGGGCTGTTGTAGCCAACCCATCTCGCAATACTGAGTTAATAATAAATTCCCCTAATCGGACCCTTGGCTACATCAGGATTCTCTAGCACTGAGCCAGGGCAGTTAAAGCAGTCTCAAACTGGATTATTTCTGTAGTTTGTTTTGGACTGCAGTCTCAGCAATGGAAAAGAGAGCTGGAAGAGCCACATGGGTGGCTGGCCTCATTCTGCAGCCAACGAAGATTGTTCTGTGTAGTCTTTTACACTGCATTTTTCACAGACTTTCTAAGCTGAAATGTCTGAATTCACCCACTGGGGGAATTACAGAGCATTTCCCTGAATTTTCCAATAGGTGTAACAGATACAGTAACGTGTTGGTAATGAATAATACAGGTATGGTTGCACTGCAGAATTAATGTAGTTTGACAGTGCTTTAACTGCAATTGCTCAAAGCTATAGAATTCTGGGATTTGCAGTTTGTTGTGGCACCCGAGCTCTCTGACAGCGAAGGCTAAATTTCTCACAAAACTACAAATCCTAGAATTCTGTAGCACTGAGTCATGGCAGTAAAATAGTATCAAATGGCATTATTTCTGCAGTGCAGACTTTAATGAGAGACAGTTTGGGTGATCAGAGTAATGAGTGAAATGACTACAGGTAGTTCCTTTTGGAAAGTAACATCCCAGGCTCTCTGGGTTCATGTCAAAAGCTCATTGTTCCCTACATTATTCCCTGCTAAAAGGAAAAATAAAAATGAATATTTTCTCCAGAATCAAAGACACCAGATTCTGCCAATAACAAAAATAAAATAAAAATCTATTTTACCCTATAACACAGGAAAGCATTGTAAGAGAGATGCTTTGTGGTACTCTGTTTCTACAGCATATGGGTGGAACTGAATTTCCTAATATCGGCTCCCTATCGTTTCCCCCCAACTAATTGGGCACATTGAGAACTTCCTAAGAATAGGTCCAGCAAATGACTGCCTGGAGCATCCTCCTAGCAGGGCATTCTCTCATCAGCATTCACTGTCTCTACCAGAGTGCAAAGGAGGAGAAAGCACACTTTCCCAGGAGCATGTGAAGCAGAGATTAAAGGAAAGGGTGGGGGAAGGGGTTGACTCAAAAAGAAAGGAAAGACTCTTAACTCCACAGAAGGTTTTCTCTCTACATTCCCTCTTGCACAGTCTTCACCTAAGGACTGTGTTCCTGCCACATAAAAACAACAAGACTATGCTTCTTTATTATCTCTCCCTAGCAAGTCTTAGTATATTCTCAGTTCATTGCCAGCTGGAAGGGCTTTTGAAACAACAACAGCAGCAACAATACTGAGTGGTGATTTCAGGTTTGGATGGTATCCACCTGGGATGCCATTATTCTCCTTTTGCAACTAACCACACCATAGTAGTTTATGCTCAAAGGTTTTGGGAATTTATCTACCTGCTTATTTCATGTGTGTGGCCCTGCTGTTGTTTTTAGTTCCTTGGGAAAACCTAGGGTTTTCTCCTTCCTCCTGGGGAACAAAAATGAATTGTGTGTGTGCACGCGCACGCGCGTATCCACATGACTTTAAATTGTCTGTTGACTTTCATGGGGTTTTCTCTTTGAAGGGACGTGGTGGCTCAAGTGATTAAGACCTTAATAGTTTTGAGGCCCAGGTGCTGCATGATAGGGTGAGCTCCCATCACTAGTGCCAGCTTCTGCCAACCTAGCAGTGTGAAAGCATGCAAATATAATTAGATAAATAGATACCACTCTGGTGGGAAGGTAAACATGCTGGCCACATGATCACAGAATAGTCTCTGACAACACTGGCTCTTCGGCTTAGTAACAGAGATGAGCACTGGCCCCTATGGTTGGACACAACTTGACAGCCTTGTCAATGGAGAATACCTTTACCTTTACCTTTTTGTCTTTAATACATTACTTTGTTGGACCAAAAAAACCTGCATATACAGAAGGCTGTTTGTGCAATAAACATTTACCCAACATTCTACTCTCCCTTTGTGGGGAATCAGTGTGTTCTGCAGCAGGGGGTAAAAAACCTTCCTGAATTAGTGGTTATGAGACAGGAGAGCCAGGAAAAAATACAAAATTGAAAATGAGCTTCTCAAGGGTCTGCCAACTGTGGTTTGTTTAGTGTGATATCCAAAGTGGGATCTCTGTCTTGTTCCTCTCCCAACAAGCCAAAACCTTGGGATCCTGGTGTAGACATTGTGCTAAACAAACCACAGACAAAAATTTCCTGGTTTGTGTCACTGCTTTCACTTGCAATCTGAGCCAAGCACGAGTGATCAAACATTTTAGGAGTATGCCAATAAAATGTAAAACTGTAGCATAAATGTTGCTGTATACCCCCCCCCCCCCCAAACTCCCATGCTGTAATAACCTTGCTTTCAGGATGAAAGCTCAAAATTTACACTATTAATGTAAGCTATCTAATCCTATTATTCTAAGTTTCCCTTTAGACTTTTCATGACATGGGTGACAACAACTCAGTAAAAATATTAAAGGGAAATTGTGTTATTCCTTTTCTGGGGCTACATCATCAAAACACATTTCTGCAAATCAGAAATAAGTTGAGGTGAAATAAATTGTCTGAATAACCAGAATGACTGTTGGGATATAGCAAATTCGCATGCTGAGACCTTCTAGTAATGCATGTCTATGGTTTTTATTGCCCCCTACTCATTGCCCCTCCTCATTTCCTGTTTACCATGAGGACACCTAAGAAGAAAGCAAGGATGACTCACCATTACTAAATCTCTTACTTACTAATCAGCATGTCTATGTCCGGAGCTGAAAAGAGGCTGAGGGAGCATCTTTCTTAAGATGCATGGAGACTACCTTTTCTACCTCATTTTTCTTGCAACATGAAGCTAGACCTGTGTATCTTTTCATACACATGATTTTGTAAGTAAACTTATTTTCTTTTTCACTTTTAACCAAGTGAGTGTGTGTTTTTATTGGGGACACTGGGGACTGGGAGAGAAAGGAGTGGAGCTAGTTAAATGTTTTCCTGCTCGCCCCATTTTTCTGCTGTGTGAGCTTTGAGATTAAAACAATCTTGCTTACTTTCCTGAGTTTCTAACGATCCTCAAGAAAGAACTACATTTCCCAACAATGACTAAAAATAAATTTCCTGAGAGAATGAAGTAGTGGCAAAGGTAATTGTTTAGGGTACATTTTGAAGAGCAGGTGTTCATCATCACAGTCCCCACAGCAATGTATGTTTCCAAAGAGAACTCAAATTTGCAGGCTGTTGTGCCAAGCCATATTAACAGAACAATTCTGGCAGCTTTCTTTCATCTCTCCTCGGCACAGGACTTTTGTAAAGCTGGTGAGTCTTAATTGCTAATTCAAGACCAAACCACCCTCCCATCCATCCGACTTCCTCCCCACAAAGCTTATCTCTCTTGCTTATTGAACTCTACTACTTCCTTTCTTTTCCCTCCTTCATCTTTCTTCATGACTTTCACCACACCTTAAAGGCAGGTAGCAGACTTGTTTCTCACAAACTGGGCAGAATAGTCACCACACATTTCATTTCATATCTTGGCTTCTTTGAAGCCTAGAGACTTAGACTTTTACAAAATGAAAGCTTGGAATCTGGGTCAGATAATGAAATAAAAGGGGACTGAGAGGTTAAACAAACCACTCCTTTGGACCAGCCTGCTACTGCCCCTTTCAGTGCCAGATTGGGGCCACAACAATACATGCTGCAGCCCCTATCTGGCAATTCTGTGGAACAAAAAGGAGCCTCAAAAAGCAGCTCCTTTTTGCACTGCAGAAAGCTTACTTTTCCTGCTGTGGCGGTGGCACATTCTGGCACTGCGTCATCTGGACACAAAGCCGAAGGAGCACCATGACGCCACCTGCTGTGTGGTTTGGCATATGTGGCGGTGCTGGCAAGACCATGTTGGGGAGTGCGTCATGTGGACACCGTGCCCCAAATTTGCCCTGAGGCTAGCATATAACACCAGTCTGTACAGCCTCTCAGTGGCATGCATAGAATCTAGATAAACCCCAGCCAGCTGGATGGTATGGCAACTCCAAGCTCAGCTCAAAGAGGAGAGTGTCAGATGATGCTGCCATTCCTGTTACTAAACTGCCCTGGTGCTCCACCCTATTAGCATACTGGTAGCATCAACCCCAAACCACCAGACAACTTCTCCCAATAGTTTCACATAGCTCAGCTTGTACCTCAGATCACTCTGTCAGAAATGACAAAATAGAATTGTTATAAAAGCTACAATTGCCCAATGGGTCTTTCCGAAACAGTCACTACACTGTTCTCACCTACCATAAAGGTGTTAAAAATGTCTATCTTTCAGGAAAAAGTGGTAACCCTAATTCAGTAGTAAAATGCTTGACAACACAATGAGTTAAACTCATACTTTCAAAGCTAAGCACTCAAAGTCCTGGATGTCTTATTTTGTTTTTTCCTCCATTCATCTTATACTGAAAACAAAAGAGTAACATCCAAGAGCTTTCCATTCTAAATATGAAGAAATTTGCAAATTGTAGCAAATTCATCAAAAGTAAATTGAAACAAAAAAAATTACTCAACTGAAGTATCCAAATTCAACAGGAAAAGATATTGCCAGACAGAAAGGGCCCTGTTGTACCTTGCTGTCACATTGATGGTAAAGATGAGGAGCTTCTCAGAAATACTATAGTAGATATAATTTTGTTCCAACCTATGAAGAAATTTGCAAATCTTTGTAATTGCTTATAAAACTGAACTGAAATCCCCACCCTTCCCTACTTCGAAAGCACTGCTCAGCAATCTTTTCAACACCAATGTTTCTGTGTCCCCAACTAGTACACAAAGATATAAGTGGGGAGACGTTTCCCTACCTACATCAGCTGAGGCACTATAAAGATGTTTCAGGTTTGAAATGTGACAAATCTGCATGCCATAATTAACAGCTGTGTGTTACCTGTACAATGATTATCACTGTCACAGCCAATAAGTGAGTAATGAAAGAATGTGGGACACAGTACAGTAGCTGCTAGCTGCTGATTCACAGACTACAGAGTTTTCAGAAGGAGTATAGACATCTTTTGTGGTTGCCTTGTCACCACATTTCAAGAATGCTGCAGCAGAGATCTGCCAGTATTAAAAAACATATTCCCTTCCATGCCATCTTGGGGTCTCTCATCTCAGGAAGGTGAGAATGACAAATTGGAACTAATCTAAGCTGAAGATGGCACCATTACAGCCGCCTTCCCTGCAGGAACAGATTTCACTGGTTCAGCTACATGGTGACAAGTTTAGAGCAAGCTCAGGATAAAGGAAAGTTCAGCCCAGGCCCCAGGATATGCAGCTTTTAAATCAAGAATACTGTATTGTGTTTCCTTGGCCTGTCTATTGCTGCCGTAGGTATTGCCATATATCCACAAGGTGTGAATGCCTAACTGCTGGGAAATATTGTGAAACCTAAAATTTGAAGAAGGAAAAATATCTCTTTTCTTCCTCAAATATTTAGGCATTGAGAATAATGGACCACTATTTATTTGAGCATTTCAGAGACAGAAAACCTCTTATCAGTTAGATTAGAATCTATTTCCATAATTATGTTGAAATAATTCCATAATTATGTGAAAACAATCTTTGTTATGGGAATATGGCATTGTTTTTTTTTACTTTTATTTTTTTTATCCATTCATTTGCTCCAGTTCTTACCCAGACACTGTGTATATGTTTTGTCTCTAAGTAAGCCCCATATAGCTTTATTTTCTGTACACCGTGATATATACTTAATTACCCTGGATGGAAATAATTTAGTAAAAGAAGCAAGGCTCCACTCAGCTTCCTCTAGAGCAGGTTTTCAGACTTCATGGAGTGCCACAGGGGGAGAGGAGGAAAGTCCCATTACACTACCCAATATCTGATATTATAACCTTGGAGTTAGGCTAAAATTTTATTTATTTATTTATTTATTTATTTATTTACTGTATTTATACCCCGCTCTTCAGCTACAAAGGCTCTCAGAGAGGCGTACAGATAGTTAATCACACAAATCTCTGCAGTTAGAATTTTCAAAGAATATATATATTTAAATAATATATCCAGATTATTATGGTCCAGAACCACAAAGGGCCTTCAGATTACTGACACTAGTAATTTTCCATTCTCTGTTGTTGTTTTCAAAACTACCATACTTGCTTTTGCTATGCCAAAAGGCATATGTACAAGTCGTTTGATTATAAATACAGGTATTTTATTGTCATCCAGCTTTGAAAACACAAGCAAACACACCAAAGGAGTTTGCAACTGTAAATTTTCCATCAGAAAAATCTACTATTCCTCTTCCATAAACAATCATCCTAAAAAATTGGTTCTGCACTACAACAGTAAGTTAGCAGCTGTGTTATTAAACTCTTGTCTTCTAGATTTTCTAATGCTGGGAAATCCCTACAAAATCCCAGGGTTTTTATTCCATTTTTTGAACAACTGTATATTGGTATCAGCCATTTCTCAGTATTACAAACACCACTGCTCATTATCTTTGGATCCTTTGACACTACACGATTATAGTAGTATGATTCCATTTTAACTGTCATTGATGCATCCTACGGAGTTTGTAGTCTTGTTTGACACAAGTATTTTTTGGCTAAGATTTCCAAATCCCTAAAATGCAAATCTCAGAATTCCACAGGATAGACCCATGAAGTGGAATCATAGCACTATAATTGTGTGATGTGAAGGGGTCTTTATTACCTTAGATAGCATGTGGACCAAACAAAAGAAATTATTTATATATGTGGAAACAGAAAAAAAAAATCCTGATAATGTTCATTTCTTCTGTTTTAGGTAATCTCTCCAAATATAATGCCAGAGGATTACAAGGCAAGCAGAAGAATATATTCAGGATCAAAAGTATAGGATGGAAAGAACCGCCATTCTGCTCCTATTATAGGAGGACCTGGTAGACAAGATAAATGACTGAGGAGACCATAGTGAAATCTTGTTTTCAGTATAGGAAAATTATTCTGGTTTGCCATTCAACAATTAATGACACTGATAAGAATACAGGAAGCTGCCCTTTTCTTAGAACATTAGTCCATGTAGTGCAAGACTGTCAATTTTTACTGGAGGTGTTTTTGGATACTTTCCAAGCTGTGCCTGAGATTTCTAGTGTTCCTTTGCCATCCTCAATCCTGCTAAGCTTCTTGGCACCTGCAGCAGGTCCAGGTGGTAATTATCTGCCCTTGAGACTGCACAGAGTGCCAATATTAGCCCCCCTCCAAACACACACACACACACACACAGAGAGAGAGAGAGAGAGAGAGAGAGAAAGGGGTGTTTTGATGTAAAAATCATGGAGGGCTATATTAAAAAGTGCAAATGAAATATATATATATATATATATATATATATATGTATGTATGTATATGTATGTATAATATTCAACTGTAGTTGAATATTAAAAAAAGTAATGACCACATATGATTTATATAACTTTAATGTAGATAATGAAGGCATAAAAATAGTTAAACATTTGTTTTTCATTTGGCCCATTCATTAATCAAATTGAAACTGTACTCAAGAAATAAAAAGACAAACAGTTGGAAGAGCAGCTATGAAGGAACTAAATAAGATCCTCAAGTGGAATGATACATAATTCCATATCAAACATAGGATCATCTATCCCGTGGAATTTCTGATTTTTTTCATATAGTTGTGAAAGCTGTACTATGAAGAAAGGCGACATTAAGAAAATCAATTCATTTAAAAGGTGATGCTAAAGGAGAGTTCTGTGAATACCACAGACTGCCAGAAAAATAAATGGGTCTGTAGAGAGCTGGAGAAGGAGGTGCGGGTTGAGTGGGCGAGGAGGGAAGGAGACAGGCGAGGGGATCTGGGGGAAGAAGGAAGGGATAGGAGAAGGGAGTTAACACAGCTGGAGGCCAGTTGGGAGGCAGCTAACCCAACTCCTCAGTTGGGGGAGGGGCCAGAGACCCGTTTTAAGGAGGATGGAGAGGCGTCTGAGGGGAGGAGACGATGCGGAACAAGGGGATGCAGTGAGGCTGGCGGAAGAAGGAGAGGAGAGGACTACGAGGGCCCAGGGCGGCTGCCTTACGCCTCTCGTCTTCCTTTGGCAACTTACAAGTAGGTCCCCACCACATAGCCCATCCAGCCAGTCCTCACTGGGAAGGAGTGCCGAGGGGAGAACCTTACAACCCAGACGCCGGGCGGACCACTCCCAGTCTGCCGGGAGAAGAGGTCACTTGGTGGGAAAGGAGGGAAGGGCCACGTAGGCAGGAACTGTGGGCCCAAGAGAGAGAACAAGCCACAATAGAACAAGCCGAAAGGTCTTTTGGACTCTGGTGAGTGGGAGCTCCGGAGGAAAGTGAGCCCTAGTGGGACGCAGACTGAGAGACGCCAAGGAAGCGCCAGTGAGGCAACTGGCGCCCGGGTCTTAGAGTTGTTGGACTTTCATTTCTTTCATCTGGATTGCAGCCTAACAGAAGTTATTAAAGTTTAGTTTCGTTGTTTAAGCATCTTCCACTGACTCATATGTTGTTTGTTTCCAGACCCTGGGATTCCATGGAACCTAAAGGCAGCCTTCCCAAGGCTGGGCCCCCGGCTTCGCCCACAGGGTCCAAGAGTAAATCAATCCTTAACTCTCATTAGAAGACAATATGACTAAAATGAAACTGTCACACATTAGATATTTCATAAGATGACATGACTTATTAGAGAATATTGTAATGCTTGGTAAAATGGGAGTCAATAGGAAAAGTGGAAGACGTTACTACAGGTGGATTGATCCAATCAAGGATGCCACAGTTCTCCTGAATATGTGCCCACAAACACCCTCTATGGAGTGTAAGGGGCATCTGTGCCACTTTTGGGGGCTCCTTGGGCCATTTTGTCAGCTAATAATTATATTTGGGCAAGGCCAACTCCCAATGCAGTCTGGGTAAAAATCACTCAGCTACAGCCAAAAACAATATATAAAGCCAAGAATTAAAAAAAAAAACCCACAAAAAACTAATCACAGACAGCTGATTTGTCTAACGTTCCTGGAGGCTTTTATCTTCAGTTATAATATATAGACGATACACACACACACACACACACACACATGCACACACACACACCTCTGACTTATAACCAACTTCAAAGTCTTTTTAACACCTTGCCACCCTACCTGATGATCCAAACCTAGTCCACACATACACACAACAATAACCACCACTTCTGCTTCAGTCATAACTCTCAACCAACCAAACATTCCAACTATCATCTGTTAATCAAAATATTTTTCTGTTGTTTAAAGACATAGCCATCCACAGTTGCCCACCCTTGCTGTAAATCAAAGTTGAGTTGGTGGAAAATAAAACTACCACCAAAGTGTAGGGTGCACTTCCAGCCTATTTAGAAAATGGATTGTTGCTCCTGGAATTCACCCTCCCCACTTTTTTGAGCCACTGTTGTACTTCAGCGATATCAAGTGGTCCCAGGCCTGCACAATTCCCATCATTATCCAAAAACTACCCAAAAGGGGATGAGAATTAACTTGTCACAAATAGCTACTAGTATGTTATTCAGGTAAGGTATCTTTCTTCGCCAAATTATCTAGAAAAATCCTGTCTTAATTACTTAGTGGGTCACCCTGAAACTACAAGTTTTGGAACTCTGATTTCAAATGGACCTGATAAAAACTCATTCAGTAAACTTCAACAAATGAAACACTTGCAGGAAATTATTCAACAGCTATGGAGTATTCACATTATCAAGATTTCAATATCTTCCCTCCATTAATAGGTAGCATTCTGCTTACTATATTCATTTTATGTTATTAGTTACATTAGGCATTTTTGTAAATGATGTGGTAAAATGTAAGCAAATTCAGTTCTTTTTCGTCCACCTCATTAGCCATCCTTTTAGTTCAGAATGGCTGCATTTCCATTATCTGATGAAAAGGCTAAAATTATAACTTTCTATCAGTTTGGCAATTAAGATAGGGAGCATAATTTTCTTTCTGTAATACCTAGCTGCTCAAGGGGTATAGAAAATGATGGGCCAAATGTGTTTGATGAATACAGAGAACTTCACTTGCAGTTCACCAATAGTGATCACAATCCAGAAAGTCCTAAAGAATGGCAGAATGCATGCAGGTAAAGAAAGCAGCTTGTTTGGAACTGCAAATATTGATATAACATATCGTTTTCTATCTTCATTCCTACCAAGCAGTAAAATGGCCCTCAAGAGAATCAATGCCTTCTCAGCAGCATTTGAGTATTTCTGATAGTAAGCAACTTTACTAAAAGGATTTGTCTCAGAAACAGAGCTTATTATTTTTAAGGTGAATTAATATAACAATATACTGAAGCCATCTATAACTAAGCAGGAGTAGAATGATGCTCTGACTCCTAGAGTATTATCCTATCTCTGGTGAGTTATGGATGATGTCACCATATCATTATATTCATTCTTCTTAGAAGTAACATACCTAGCACTGCTGTAAGAATCTCCTCATTGCAAACTAAGCATTATGACACTTCAAAATGGATGTCTGGAAATTATTTACAGCAACTGCTTTCGAGCATATTGAAACTTTGTGTATGTGTAAAGGTTTCTGGCCAATCTTTCTCCCTATTTGGAAGTGAAAGATCAGTGTATTTCACTGCAATTGTGTTTCTCACGTGCCCTTATCTTTTATCGTTCTGTTCCATTTCTTCATTGCACAGATTGTTGTTGCTTTAAAAAGCACAGAAAAATTCACATGACTATGTATTTTTGACTGTTGCATACACAGTGCACCCACTCCATACACTGGTGCATCATATGCGGCTTCCTGTTTATGCAAAAGCTGCACGACAATCTAAAGAATGGCATGTGTGCCTGTGATGCATGCACACTGCGACACCATGAGAACGAGTGCCATTATATTGAATGGGGCTTGAGCATAGGCAGAATTTGCTGTACGCTGCGGGGTCCGGAACGAAATGCAAGAACAGAGTAAAGAGGAGAATGGTGTAATTAACCATGTTATTGGGTGACTCAACATGGAGAAGCAAATGTGCAGTTGAAATTGCATAAATACTGAGGTAATCCTGTCTTACCTCAAGAATTTCTGGTATCATTTTGGTGGGCGTTCCTCTCTCCCACCTTGGCCTCTTGGTGGGTCTTCCTCTCTCTCATCTTGGCCCTTTAGTTTCTGTACAACACTTAGCAGCCAAGGTCATTTTCTCTGCCTGTTGTTTTGATCATATCACTCCCTTATTGTTATCCCTTTACTGGCTCCCTATTCCTTTTAAAGCTTTTCATAGCTCCCTCTTAATGGTCAGCGCTCGTCTCTTCCTATCACCTATCTCCTAACTCAGCCGAAGATCTTCTCCTCCGTTGCTGGAATTTGGCTCTTCTCCCATGCTGCTCCCCATGCTTGGATTTTTCTCCCTACCCAACTGGAACTGTTACTTCCTTGGCCAGTTTTAAAGCTAAGTTGAAGACAATTTTGTTTATGGAGGCATTCCATGTCACTGACTGTTAATTTCTCATGCTGCTTATGTTTTGATTGTGTGCTTTCCGTATTATTTTAGAGATGTTTTGATTTTGTAATATTGATGTTTTAGAACATTTGACAGGTTTTTATTCTTATTTCATTTTGATTTCTGTTATGAAAAGCACCATGCAAATCCTATAGTGCTGTATAAATAAATGTTAACAACAACAACAACAACAACAACAGGCCCTCTGTTCTGGTAGTCAAGGTCTGCTGTCTCAGCCCAGGATTTTCTCTGCCCCGTCCCAGATTTCTCATGCATATTTCACTGGGTGGCACCTCAGACTGGGGTGAACACCTGGTAGGGCAATCACTCTTGTTCATCAGAAAACTCTTGCGGCTGCCCCTCTAGCTAGCCATCCATCGACTGTGACCTCTGGTGGGTGTGGGGTGCTGCTACCCAGCAGCTACTTCCAGATCTGGTAGGGCTGCTGAGTGAGTAGGAAAAAAACCTGCTGGGTGGAGGTATCAGCCCATCCCTACCAGTAGCCACTGGTGGGAAAGGCCTGTCTTCCAGGTCTGACAGGCTTACTGGCCAGGTGGTAAAATGAATCACCTCTCATTCCCACTCACCCAGCAGCACCACCAGACTTGGAAAAAGCTGCCAGGTGGCAGCAGCACCCCACCCACACTGCAGCAGAGGCAGCCTGGCTTGAAGAAGGTATTATCAGGAAGCCTGGAGGTGATAGAATGGGGTACCACACTTGGGTGGCACCAACTGTAGTAATGCCACTGCCTGAACGCTATGAAGTCTTCCTCCTTGCCACCGTACCTGATGACCCTCCAATCAGCACCTGGCCCTCCCTCTCCATCCCACTTGTTCCACCTGTGCAGTGGTTGCTGCTGTTGCTACAACCCTTCCTTGTTCCTGCCTGCTGCCCTTTTCTATCTCCTGCCCATTTGCACAGCAAGGGTAGAAACCACTGCCCCATCTCCCACTTGTCTGCTCACATGGTAGCTACTATTTCTTCTTGACATCATAAGCTTCAGAATCATACCAATGTTTCTCAAAAAGAACAGGGAGGCAGTGGGCAAGGGACTCTAAAATAAGAGCAGCAGCTACCCCTCTCCTCCCACATCAGGCAGCAGCAGAACATGCACCACTATCAATGACAGTTAATGTTAAAAATTTGTTGGTCTTTAAAGTACCACAAGGCTCTTGCTGTTTTTCTTGCAACACAGAAACAAGACTACCTCTCCAAAAAGTCAGAAAGATGCTCATTTGAGTATCTGTGTACCTCTCCAAGAGGAAGGAAGGAAGGAAGGAAGGAAGGAAGGAAGGAAGGAAGGATAGATGATAGATAGACAACAGATCAATTGATTAAACAAGTGAAAATCCAGGATGGTACACCTGTATTCTCCCATAAACACTATCCTCCCGTATTTTATTTCCACTTGTTACAACAAATCCATCCTTCATCCCTGTGCACCTCATTGTTACTGCTTTGCTGACAAACTACGAGTTATATTGCAATAGGAAATGGGATTCATTCCTAATAAATACAAGTATAGAGATCTTCTGTTCCTATATTCTTTATGCCTGAAACACACAGGCCAAATAAAGTGGCTTCTGGCTGCTTTGGGAAACAACGTATGCCCCCAAAGCAGCTTGAAGCTGCTCCTGTGCTGCCAGAAACAGTCCAATGCTGCCTCAAAAAGGAGTCTGTTTAAACTGACTCCTGGATAGCAGCTTGGAAGCATAGGTGGCGGCCCGCTTTGGGAGCGGGCCATGAGGTCACTGCAGTTCTGGTGCAATCAAGGCTGGAGTGGCCAGAGGGCACTCTTTCCAAGCTATGTGCTTTGGCCCTTAGTCTAAGATGCTTTTAACTTAGTAGGTAAGTCATATCTTTGAATAAAGGGTCTGTGCCACACATGCTTCTCAGATATAGGTTGGGATATAAATAGTTTATTAAAGAAACAAGTAAATAATAAATGTCATATATCTAAGACAAGAAAATGTGAAATTAGTCCTTCCAAACTGACTTCATTTCTTTATTATTTAAAATTCTAGTTATCAGCAATCTAAGATCCAAAGTAAGCATTTACCTTACTTCAGTAAGCTTCTATAGATGCTGATTGATGTATAGATGATATATATCTATCATCTCTTTATCTATCAACTATATATCATCTTTTCTAGCTTTTTCTCATTTCCTTCTTTCCACCTGCTCTCAACCTGGTTCTTTTCTCTTGATATCTGAGCAGTAAAATCTTTACTTTCTGGAATCCCAGTAAAGATTACAAAGTCTGTGGCAGCAAATAAAGCAGAGTCCATGGCATCCTGAATTCTTATTCATTTCTATGTCTTGCTCTCGCTATTTTTCTGCTATTTTCTGGTACCTTGTAAGAATTCACCTCTATTCTTTGCAAACACACTAAGCCTAAGTTGAAGCATTTTTCCTGGGAGAGGATCAGTTCACACTTCAGTGATACTGTGATACTTCACTCATTAGTTAATCCAGGTTGTGTATTCCTTATCTGAAAATCTGAAAATCTGAAATATTCCAAAATCTGAAATGGGTGGCTGAGATTGCTTTCTGATGGTTTAATGTGCACAAACTTTTTTTCATGTACACATATATTAAAATATCATACAATATCACCTTAAGTGTATAAGTATAAGGTGTATACGAAACGTAAATGAATTTTATGTTACATGGGTCCAGTGACATAGCCAAGGGGGGGGGGGATCCGTGGGGTCTGGATCCCCCTTCTGTTAATTCACATTAGTACAATGAATGATGCGCACACCCGTGGCATTCCTGCACCACCACACCACCGCTCCACCACACCCAAGCCCCCCCTTCCCAAAATCCTGGCTACATCCCTGATGGGTTCCATCTCCAAGATGTCTCATTAAATATATGCAAATATTCCAAAATATAAAAGAATCTGAAATCCAAAACAGTTCTGTTCCCAAGCATTTCAGATAAGGGATACTCAACCTGTACTTAAATACTGTAGTAAGTTCTTTCTTGAAAAATAATGAGGTTTGTAGCCTACTTTAATTTCCAGAAGAGTTAGGGATTTACTTTTTGAAAGAAAGAAAGAAGATAATCTGTGCCACCTAATGATCCAAATAGATACCAGATACAATGCCTCATCTCAATATGATCCAGCTATTCCAGTCATATGGCAACCTTTCCACAGGCTCCTAACTTGCAAACAGACATACAGAGTCATATATTATATGTCCATACCTGTAATTACCAAGGTAAACGCCATCTGGATTAAGCATAGGCGCAATCTTGAAGACCAAATGATCTCTTAGCACTTTGGCAATTGGATGCGGGCTCACAAGAAAATCAATGATACCTAGAGGAAATAAGAGAGAAAATGATAAATGTCACTTACTATGAAACAGAAAAATCACAGTATATTTTACAAAATATATTTATGTCCAGAATACAGTTAATAATTTACTGTTTACTGAACTGCAGAAAAGTGAAAGTCAAATTAAATAAGAACATAATCTTCATATACCATAATGTTTATACAGTGCTACTGGTATGAAGTCCTGAGTAACTGATCCATTTGAAATCTGTAATTTCCTCATTAAATAACACATTTGATTTTAATTCAAGACCAAACTTCCTTATTACATTTGTAAAATAAGGAATTGTGATGGATCTCCTCTCCAACCGGCTCTGCAGTTCCAAATCCCTGAGCTTCAGTCACTCACCTTGCCCCTCAAGATCCCTCCCTAGATTGGATACTTGGGCCTCAAGGTGATCCATGTATAGACCAGTGGATGTGTTTATTCAGTGTTTTTGCTGTGATAAGCATGATGAGACTCTTTATCAAAACTTAACATGAACAGCCAGACGCAGTTGTAAATAATAACAACAAGTGGAAGTTTATTGACACAAAATTAAATCACACATTAACACCCGAACTATGTAATTATTCACAGCTAACCTAAACCCTGTTCAATTCCTCGCCCCCGGCTGACTTTCTATCTTTGTTACAGCTTTTCCTTACCTCTATGCTATCTTTCCCCTATCTCTTTGGAATCTTTTCCCTATCTCTATGCCACCCCCACCCCCACCCCTACCCCCCATCTGTCCTGTTTATGTAACCTTTATTCCCTGAGCTGGCACCAACCAGGCTGGCACCAACTAGGCTTGCTCTGCTCCATCACAATAATATGGAGGGAGGTTGTAAAGGACTTAAAACCAGCCCATGCTTTATTTTTTTTCAACATCCTCAAATCTTTTTTAAAAAGAAGAAACTAACAAGATTTATTTCTACTAATAAGATTTATTTTGCACTTAGGTTTTCATGGACTGCAGAAGTGAGCAGATGCTTTGCGGGTGCCATTGGTCACTTGGGAAAGCAAGAAGCCCACATCCACATCTTTCCCACACCTGTGCCTTATAGAACACCCTTTCCAGGGAAGTAAAGGAAAGCCTATTATATGAAAAACATAAAATCAGAATGACAAAGTCTTCTGAAATACAAAGCAAGGTAATTTCCTGTTCCATTTCCAAAATGGATTGGTGTGGACTGACTAGATGCCTGAGAGATCCTTCTTTCTCTCCTTCTTTTATAATATAGTCAACATTTGGTGTAAAACTAATATACACTCTATGAAAAAACATTAAGAAGTCATTTGGCAGAGCTGCAGCACATGGCAATGAAAAACTGTCCAGTTTTGACATAGCAAGTGCAAGTATTTAACACAACAAATTTAAGGTAAAAATATAAATGGAAACCATTTCTGAGGACCCTCTGTCAGGTAAGGCTAATACAATGGATGCACCACTGCACAGGGACTCATACACCATTTCTATGCTTCCTTCTGTTCTAAGAGCTGGGTATACTTCTGTGGTATTTCAACTGTATTTTCCAAATTTTGGTCCCATTTTATTCTCAGAACAATATTGGCTTTACTTCACAGCTCTTTCAGAAAGTAAATTATAATTCACACACAGGTGTGTCCTTTCTTGGGTGAGTCTGTTCTTGAGGTTACGCTATGTCATCATCCTTAGAACATCTCCGGTGGGCACAAACTTTGTGGTTGCTGGATATATTAGTTTTCATTACTAGAACCTTGAGTTAACCCGGTGCAACTTAGTTGGGGAAAAGCTACACCGTTGTTGGGGTAGGGTTTTGTTTTGTATTTAAATACCAATAGCTAGGAGAGCTCAAACGTGGTCAGAGAAAGCTTGGAGGAGGAATTTGTCTCTCCCTGCCCCTTTCACATGCTGCAGTCTTCTGAAACTGGCATTTCATTTGATAGAAAATCTCCCACTGGCAGGAGTACAAACAGGATTGTAGTGTAGCCATCATTCAGATTGCATCTTTTCCCCCCCTCTGTCCTCCATTTCAAGAGTCTAATTTGTGTTGTTGAGAGATAAACAGCAGCTTGCTTTTCTACTGCAAATAGGCCAGAGATCTACCATTGATTACAAACTGCCTACTACCCATGCTTGTAATATATTATTTCTATAAGTATGTAAAAGCAGATCTACTGAAATCAATAGGACTTAAGTTAGTCATGAATTCCAAACCAGTACATTTCTCCCTTTAAGGACTAACAAATGCTGAGAAAATACTAAGCTTTAAACAAGGGGGGGATGCTTAGAAGTCAGGGGAATAGACTTTTTTTTTTCTAAAGGAAATACAGGTTAAAAACCCCTCACCACAATGTGGTACCTCAACTGAATCTAATCTTAAAATGTTTACAGCAAAAGTCAAAGGCAAATATCAGCCTTAAAGCCAAGAGAAGAAAATCTCTATTGATCATCGTAACAAAGATGCAAATGAAATCTGCCTTATGTATGTATTCATATCCTACCATAAAATCATGATGAGGACTCAGCCAATCAATAAAATTACCTCAAAGCTTTTGTTCAGATGAAAATGATGGTCTCTAGATCAATAAGGATTGAAATAAAAATGCACTGGAGTTTTTAAAAGCCAAGAGAACTTGCTCCTTATGTTAATAAATCAATGCAACCCCAAATTTACATCTTCTACATTCAGCAAAAGACATATCTTATATTTCCTTAGACCAAGGTTAAGAACCTGGCAGAAACCAAATCAATTTAATATAATTTACTTGAAGGAAGAGACTGGATACAACAGATGCCTTAATTTATTTGTTGGTCTTTGTATTAAAATAACAGTTTACTGGTAAACAGGAAGACTAATGATGCCAGTCACCCTGTTAGTGGCACATAATTGCTTAATTTGTCCACTAATTGACCTATGCTACTCTTGAGGCATTGGACCGTGTTGCAGTGTTGGAAGAAAACAAGACCACTATAATGTTACCTCTGAGAATGACTTCTGGAAATGGAACTACTTGTTGCAAAATATTTTCTCTTCACAGATGAGCAGATTAATTGGCCTGCCAATTAGTATGCTATTAAAGAAAATAACTGTTTTCCCATAGATTTGTTTGGATTTTGGAACCATTACTTAGCTTTGGATCAAACAGAGCAATCCAAATCTAATCAACCAAGTCAAACATGAACTATAAATAACTTCTTTTGAGGGACCAAGAAATGAAAAAGATTTTTCCATTAGTAAAGATAAGTGGCTTGAAACCAGGATTTAGTTCTGGATTTGGACACACTGGTAGTTAGCCTTGTCATGTCAGCAGGTTGGAGCAACCTGTTTCTATGGATGGAGACATGAATGGAGGAATAGATGGAGGCAGAAATTGGTATGTAAATGGAGGGGTGGGAGAGAGAAGGCGCCATTAGGACTTTGCTTCAAGCAGCAAAATGTCTCAGTGCCAGTAGGGCACTGATACATATACAAAACATTGGCGCTTTACAGACCGCCCAAAAGGGTGGTCTGGAAAGCACCTTCATTTGCTGCATGGAGGAGCCTCAGTGGCCAAACCGCATGGCTCCTCTGCACAGCAAAAAAGAAACTGCAAAATGCAGCTTCTTCTTGCAGCGCACTAATGACGCCACAAGGCGCCAATGGCACACTCGCGACATCATTAGCGCAGCGTGATGTGCGGACGCTAAGCATCCGCTAAGTCAAGATGGCGGTGCCCGTGTAGAACGGGCGCTGCCATTTTGTACGCACCGAGCGTGTACTAGGGTTAGGGACATCCGGAAAGGATGCCCCTTTCTAACCCTAGTACGTGCTCAGCACATACTAGGGTGCCCATTTGTAACGGGCCATTGATATCTCTAAAAGCCTCCCCACTTATTTCCAAAGAAGATAGATTATACATATCAGGACATTCCTTTCTGAGCACATACACCTCTCCTTTATATTTCCTATATAAATGTTTTAAGCCAGAACTCTGTTTTTAAGATTATCTTTGGTGTTTTCTCTCCCCCACCCCAATTTTTTAATTGTTTTGACGTTGAAGTTACCTTGGGAGCTTTTTCTGGTCAAAAAGGTGATTCAGAAAAGATTTTGTATATTAAAAAAATATATAATTATATATAATTTTATAAATAGATAAACAGGACTGAATGAAAATCTGCACATATGCAAATTAACTTTGTGCACATGTAAAAATATAGATCAGGTACAACCCCCCCTCCCCCAGTCCACTAAGGGGCTCTTCAGATCAGCCATTAAGACCAGGCAGAGTCGGGGCGTCACACCCACAAGATGAATGCCCTGACTTCGCCCCAGGACACCATGACGCCGCGTGCTGCTCCACACGGTGCACGGCACCATGGCACTCCTCTGGCGCTGCGTCCATACGATGCAGCATTGAAGGAGCACTATATAGCCACAGTGGCGCAGCTATCACACCCTGGAAAGGCTGGGTTGGGGCCATGGTGTGCAGTTGCTATGGCCCAATCTGGCTAGGAAAGGGGTACAGCCCCTAAGTCTTTTTTCATTGGAGGATTTTAGAGCGATTTTACAACAAACCAATGGAAATTAAAAAAAAAGTTATGCCTTACCTTCTTAAGTTTGAATCATGCAGGATCTATTATGGACAATCACTATCTTTTTCATTCATTACTTTTATATACAGAACAATGTGTCAGTTACTTTTCAAGAGGATGAAAAATTACCATTGGTAAGAGAGCCACCATAGAGTAGTGTTTTGAGTTTTGGACTATGCCTCTGAAGAACAGGGTTCAAATCCCTGCTCAGCCACAGAAACCCACTGAATGGCCTTGGGCAAGTCATCCTTTTTCAGTCTCAAAGCGTCTGAACAAATCACCTCTGAAAAAATCTTGCAAAGAAACCCCCGTGATAGGTTTGCTTTAGATTCACTAAGGCGCACAACAAACAAGCAACTACTAAATTAAAATCTGTCTCCTCTTATCAGAAGAGACCCATAGAAAATGGAAAATATGATGGATAGCCTGCTAGCTGTTCACTTTTTTGCTTGGACCCTCCCAGGAATCTAACATTCTCCTACAGCATCCTGGCAATGAAAGAAAATCGAAGATTTAAAAATTAATACTCCACAGAGCCATTTTATTGGCACCTCTACATCACATCACACTCAAGCCTAGTCAGATCTGTTCCTTAAGAAATGTTTGAAAGCAGAAACAGCATATTGGCTAGGCTTGTACAAGTGGTCAAGTCTGTGCCCCATTATTTTCTCATAGGAGCCCTAAATGTTGTTCACATTATGCAGTGGCTTGCACAATCTGTACAATTCTGCAGGTTTTAGTTCCTGCTCCCTCCGCTAAAAAAGATAGGAAACCACTGGGGCCTATTCTAGGTTAGAAATGGTAATTGATAGTGGATTGATAGTGGATTGTTTGTCCACATCACATCATTTCTATTCAATATCTTTGTTATTTTGTTTATTTAGTTCATAGTACTACAGCTGAAAGGTGTTGTTTGCTAAAAGAAATACATATAAAAAACTATTTCATTCAAAGTAACATAAAAGAGATGTTTCAAGTTGATTCAAATTATCTCTCAAAAGCTGATCAAAATCCTTCCTCAAATGGTTTACCAATGCGCTTATGTAATATGTAGTATGCATTGTTTCACGTATTTGTGTTAGCTGTTACATTATTTGTATCTCCTTGCTCTGAAGGGAATAATATCTTTTTGGTCAGCTGTAGATCATATAATTGATTAGTTGAGATTGTTTTAATTAGTTTTTAGTTATTTATTTAATGTTTGGAAGAGTGAAAGATAGATAGATAGATAGATAGATAGATAGATAGATAGATAGATAGATAGATAGATTTAGGAATTAAGAGTAATGACAACAATTAATATTCAGTGTTAAAGATTCTTTTTGAGGAGAGCATGAATCAGTATAACCATGAAAAGGTTTACCTCTAGCTTAACTGTCAGGAGTATCAAAGGTTTCTACACTGAAGCCAAATATATAGATAATTCCAGTATTAAGTGCATTTTTCTACAGAATACATATTTTCTACTACAACTAAATAATGGGCTGTCCACTGAAATTACTTAACAGAGCACTTTCCTGAAGTATTTCTGATACTCATTCTAAACAAATGTTGATAAATGAGCCATGTTGGGTTGTATAATGGATATCGACAAGATCAAGCATTATGCTGTCATGGGAATTTTCTCTAGAAAGGATGATTACCTAAAATAATCCATAATGGATGTTATTGCAGATGCTGACACGGCTTATTTGTCCAGTGTGTTTGTGGGGTGGGGAAAGCATGCTGTCAATTTTATTTTTAAAAGTAGAATTATAAATACAAAGGGCAGGTGAGAACTTTTAGAAGAAGGAGGCAAGGAAGGAGCCAACCTAACTGTCAGCTGCAGCAAGGAGAAAAGAAAGGTGCCAGTGATAGGAGATTCATTGCCCAGGGATATAAAGGAAACCACCCACCAGCTGGACAAAATGGATCAGGAAGTATGCTGTATTCATGGTGCACATACCCAAGATGCCACTGGCAAGTTACCAAAGTTCATCAAGAACAAGAAGCAGTACTCCTTTCTTTTGATTCATATGGGCACCACAAAACTGCAAAAATACATTCCCCATACATTCCGTCCCGCACCCTCAGAACATCTGGGCAGCAACTCCTGAAGGTGCCGGGGGCTAGGCTTTCCTCCGTTACCAAGCGGACGTTTTCCATCGCCGCCCCGGCCCTCTGGAATACGCTGCCCGCTGAGCTCCGCTCGACTACCTCCCTGGCCCAATTCAAGAAGGATTTAAAGACCTTCTTATTTCATCAAGCATTCCCCCCATGAACATCATTTAGGGCCTCCCTCCTCTTTCCGTGGCCATGAGGAAGGGCTAATTGGGGTTTTATCTTTTTATCTTTTTATTGTTTTTATTGTTTCTTTGATGTATTGTTTATGCTTGATTCGCTTGATTTATGTATGTATATCTTAATTGTGTGTAAACCGCCCTGATCTATGGAAGGCTGCGGTATATAAATAAAACTTTTATTATTATTTATTATTATAAAAAAAGTTTGAGCGGGTCACCTTGGACTCTAAAGCCCTGGGCAGGAAGGTGATGAGTTTAGACATTCATGTGGTATTCTTGCAAACTCTACCTGTGAAAAATAGAGGACCACAGGGACAGGAAGATACTACAGGTGAATATCTGGCTATGCAGATGGTGTGTACGGGAGAGGTTTGGCTTCTGGGACCGTTGTCTTCATTTAGACTGGCTGCAGATGGACTACTTCTCATGAAGACTGGGGAGAATGCCTTTAGAAACAGCATGGTGCATCTGATCAAGAAGGTTTTAAATTAAGTCCTGGGGGTAGGGTTGGAGATGATAGCTTAAACATCTATCTAAAAGTAAGCTCTAAACATGGTAATGTGAACTGTAAAGAAGCTGAGAAAGAGAATGGGAGCCACAGTAAAACTCACAGTAGAATAAAACATGAGAACAAACAATGCTTTAGAAATCTGTATACTAATCTACAGAGTTTGGGAAGCGAACAAGATGAGCTTGAAGTCCTAGTGCAGGAAGGAAAAAAACGATTTTATAGAATTCAGAGACATAAACATGTTAGCCTGGAATATCAATATGCAGAGGAATTTCTAAAAAAAATATGGCAAGTGGTTTTGCAAGTATAGTCCAAAATACACTGCAGAAATAATTGAGTTCGAAACCACTTTAACTGCCTTGGCTCAGTACTAGGGAATCCTGGAAATTGTAGTTTATTGTGGCTCCAGAGCTCTCTGACAGAGATGGCTAAATGTCTCACGAAACTACAGTTCCCAGAATTCTCTAGCATTGAGCCAGAGCAGTTAAAGCAGTGTCATACATGTCTACTGAGCAAGGCCACGTTAAAGTGATTTTGTCCTCCCAAAGCCTCCCTTTGTGCACAAGCGTAAACTATTATGTGAGTTCTGGTACTAAGATTAAATAGTACAGGAGACAGTAACACAAAAATCTTTTTGCCCCTGCAAGTTCAGTGAGAATAACAGTAACCTGCATGTATTTTTCCTTGGTTACACAAGGAACACAGAAAATGTTGATGAGAACAAAAACACTGCAAGATTCGTGAAGTGGCTAGGGAAAAAGAGGACCAAGTGACACCTTTTGCCTTCAACACTAAGCAGGTTTGTGAGGGGTCTGGAGCAATTCCTTCAAATGAATCACTGATCATCTGGCCCTGTTACTGAGTATGAAACACTTTCTTATATGCCTTCATTTTTGTGCAAATTGTTATCCCAAGACCATAAAAATTTAAATCAATGTATGGAACACTTTGTACTGTTACAAACATTAATTAAGTGAAACTAGGAGAAACTGACGAAACTAGTTAGGGAGCATTGACCTGGGATTCAGGGAATGCCTTGGATCCCAATCTGGAAGAAAGGTAGGGTATAAAAGAAAGGTAGGCTGCAGCCCTTCCTGGAACCAGGGGACTGGAACCTAGAAACGGTAGTACATGCATTGGTAACCTCTCAACTTGACTTCTCTACATGGGGCTACCCTTATACCTAGTTCAGAAACTTCAAATGGTTCAAAATATGGCAGCCAGATTGTTCGCTGGGAAACCTAGAGGTGACCACATAACATCTATATTAAAATCGCTTCATTGCCAATCAGTTTCCAGGTGTAGTACAAGGTGTTGGTAATAAACCTGGGGTTTGGTTCCAAGAGCCCCCGTGTATAACAAAATCCATGTATGCTCAAGTCCCATTGAATATAATGACATAGCAAAATGGTGTCCCTTATAAAAAAATGGAAAATCAAGGTTTGATATTTGAAATTTATACTTTTTTTGAACATTTTCAAACCGTGTATGCTTGAATCCGGGTATAAAAAATCCGTGTATAAGAAGGGCTGACTGTACATTGAATCCCTTTTTTGCTCTCCCCATAAAATATTGATAAACATAGCTTCAAATATGTGTACTGGCCTTAAAATCACAATATCAGATACTAAATTAAACTCATGACAGGATTCTGTCTTTGCTCCCTTTTGGTGCCTTTAAACTAGTGCCGTTATAGTCCCTCTTCTTGAGGACAGGACTTGAATGAATCTTTCATATCACTTCCAAAGACAAAATGTAGGGACAAAAACTCTATTAAGCACACAACAAGTTCAGTATCTTTAAAGAGTTTTAATTTCTTTGCAAGAGGAAACCAGCTGGATAAGATAATTACAAATGACAGGATGGATGGTAGTCAATCAAGGGCATATCAGACAGCATAGACAGGTGCATATGCTTCCTGATATGCATCTACTCATGACTTAAACCACAAGAAAATAACACATAAATGGACTGACTGGACCAATCAAAAGCCTTCTTGCTACATGTGGAATAATATATCTCTAACTAAAAGTCTGCATTTTTTTAAAAAAAAATCCCATCACTTTAATTTTCATGTATATAAACTTTGTTAAAATGTTTCCCTAAAATTTTGTTGTTACATCATCATCATCATCATCATCATCATCATCATCATCATTATTCAAACTCACCAAAAACAAAACATAAAAGCATTCTTGATAAATTCATATGAATCGCAGCTGCACATTTAAAACCTATTTGAGAATTTATAAGTCAGACACATGTCTGAATAAAAGGTTATTTTTCTGCCAATGGAAAGATAATTTAGGAAAGCCAGTGTAGCCTCCTATATCAGGCATTTCCAATGCCTGGAAGCAGCCAGTAAGAAGGTCATATCTCATGTCCCTACCAAACATGCATTTAATGAAGCTCAATCTGTTTTCCAGGCATTGTTGATGGGCAACTTTAAAGCAAACTGTGATGTTCCTTCTTATGTTCTTTATCTTTCAACCCTTTCAACAGAGGACACCCTGAAACAGGGCTGACGCCTATGAAGGAGGACATGTATACATAGTAGTTTTGTGATGACTTAACTGAAAGAGTAAATCACATTTTATATCTCTTATGTTGAATACAACAGGATAAACATTTTGTGATGAACTGTGCATCATCACACAGAATTTCAAACTCCATGTATGTTTATTATGCACCCATATCAGTAGGAAAAGCACACAGCCATATTCAGAACAGCCTCTGAACAAATCACTCAACTGATTTCACTCTGTACACAGTATTCTGGGGCAAGACAAATGTCCTGAATCATGTCTAAATAAAGGGGAAATCCTTGGTTTAAAAAAATTGCATTTCTCACTTTTCTTCATCTTTAAATACCTGATCAATTAAACATTATTATCTTGGAAAGGGAAGGGGGCATTGTGTGTCACTAAGGATTTACTGAATGCCTTATGCAGCTGAGTCAGGTATGTGAAACTCAGCTGAACATAATAGGCTTCAAGATGCATAAGGCTGAAGTCTATGCATACTTATTTGGAAATATGCTTCATGAAGTTCAATGTTCTTTCAAGGAAGCCAGCACTGGTTTGAACTGCATTCTCATATGTGATTATGGTCAGCAATTTGTGATAGTATAGACATTGTAAAAGTAAGCAAGGCTAAAATCCTGGGCTAAAATCCTGATGTTAGTCTATTCAATTAATGGGATTTACCTATATATTGACCAAAGAATTGATTAAATAAGACTACTTTAGATGGGAATGACCACCAGAATTCATGCCCTGGTTAATCAGTTACTAGATAATGCTAAACGTAAGTTGAATATATGATCAGCATTCCATGGGTGAATGGGCTCTGCTTACTTAATAATAATAATAATAATAATAATAATAATAAATTAATTTGTATTTGTAGGATAATTTAAGTTTCCTAAGTCTTTAGCTTTTCGTAAGTTTTCTTGTCAAAGTCAAACCTGTCAGGGTCTAGTTTTAAATTAGCAGAGTAGAGGAAATGTGCCTTTGTCTAACTATGAGCCAAAATAGACCAGCTCGAAATGCTGGCTTCCTGGCAACCGGGGGCAGCACAATGCATGCCCTGATGCCACCCGGAAGCCACCTGACTGCCCATGTGGGACATCTTCACAGCACTCCAGCAGCATAGTGTTTACACATTGCATGCCGCAGGACCGCCACAAAGCCACAGCAGGGAGAGAAAAGTTTGCTTTTTGCCAGCTCAAAAAGGAGTGGCATTTTGCTGCTTCTTTTTGGGCCAGCAAAAAGCCAAATTGGGGTTGTGGTATGCAGTTGCTGCAGCTGCAGCCCTAGCCCAGCTCTCTCAGGGGGCGGCTTCAAACCGTCCCTTCAGGGTGATCTGTTTTGCCCTTATGCTTCCCTAAGAACTGAAACTGACTCAAATAACAACACAATAGCTTGTAGTTCAAACAAAAGTTTACTAATGGATTTAATCTATATATACATAGATAGTATATCCTAATCTAGCTAGTTAATAGTTCAGATAAAAAAAAATCTTTATCTCACAATCTTTTCAATGAAAGTTGAGAGAAGAAGAAGATGGAAAACATGCAGTTCAGATGAAATCTTTAGAGAGAAAATGTAAGTCCCAAAGGGGGAGTGACCTAAGTCACATAATAAATAATAAATAAAAATTTTATTTATATACCGCCCTTCCTGTAATCAGGGCGGTGTACAACAAATCCAAACAAATACAATACATCAACAATACAAATACAACAAGACCATTAAAATCAATATTAAAACTCCTTGAACCAGCTACCACTGCTGTCAGAGGGGGGGAAGACTAGCTGGAGCTTGTATCAGGGAATGCTAGTCGGAACAGGAAGGTTTTTAATTCCTTCCTGAACTGGGCCAGGGAGGTGGCCGAGCGGAGCTCTATGGGCAGCGTATTCCAGAGGGTCGGGGCGATGATGGTATATGACCTCCTTGTTGTGGAGGCTAGTCTAGCCCCTGGGACCCTCAGTAGTTGCTGCCCAGATGTTCTGAGGGTGCAGGGCGGAATGTATGGGGAGAGGCGGTCCTCAAGGTATCCTGGGCCCAAGCCATGTAGGGCTTTATAGGTTATAACCAACACCTTGTATTGCGCCCGGAAGCGAATGGGCAGCCAATGCAGATCTTTAAGTACAGGTGTAATATGACTGGCCCTGGAAGTACCAGTGACCAGTCTGGCTGCCATATTCTGTACCATCTGTAGCTTCCGGGTGTGGTACAAGGGTTGCCCCATGTAGAGCGCATTGCAGAAGTCCAATCGAGAGGTTACCAGAGCATGTACTACCGTTTCAAGGTCCCTCTGGGCCAGGTATGGGCGCAGCTGGTGAATAAGCCGAAGCTGATAACAGGTGCTCTTGACCGTCGCATCCACCTGAGCTGTAAGGTGAAGCGACAAATCAAGAAGCACCCCCAGACTGCGCACAGAGTCCTTCACAGGAAGCGTGATCCCGTTCAGGACAGGTGGAACCACCGCCATTCCTGGACCAGGGGAACCTATCACAAGTACCTCCGTTTCATCTGGATTCAGACTGAGTCGGTTTTCCCTCATCCATGGTTAGTTTGAATGGGAAAGAGAGAGGGGGGAGATAATGCATGCAGGAAATCCCCATCTATCTAAGGAGGGGGAAAGAGAATACAAAAATCTTGCAACAATCCCCCTATCATTCTCTTGGACTGAGGTCAAGGATCTTCATCCCTTCACATAGTCTCTGGAACCAATTTCTTGGTAGAGGCTTGGTAAGGATATCTCCAATCATCACTTCAATGTTGCAGTCTTCTAGATGGACATATCTCATACACCTTGTGGAAGGCATTTGCAATATCAGGTCTGGTGAAATTGGATATGTACAGGAGTTTTCTAACTGCAGTCCTATATTTGTCTCAGCTCTTCAAAGGTTCATTTTTCATAGTATCTTTTAAGAATCCAGTTTGTATTGGAGTTGTCATAGCATCTGCATCTTTCAGATCAAGACAGTCAAGAAGATCCATTCTCTTCTGCTTTTGATTAAGGAAGAAACTTCCATGCTTGCTCCTTTCTATTTGAACTCCAAGATAGTGTGAGATGTCTCCCAAATTCTTGATATCAATCTCTCCCTTGAGATTCTGGATTACTTCTTCACTTTCTGCTTCGTCCTCATTGCACAGGATCAGATCATCAATATAACTTGTGATATAAGTCCATTTATTATTTCTGACTCTCTTGTACACACATTTGTCAACAGTGGCTATGGTAGGATCAGCTAGTTCAGAATCCCATGCTTTCCCAGATCAAGTTTTATTGCACTGTATATTGCAGACACAGTTCTGCAACCTAATATTGAAAGTCTGCATTTCTCCAGCTCCTCCTCCCCCTTCACCATGCTCCTAGTGCTGATGCTGCTTTTTAAAAAACCCTTCCAACTAGTCAAGAGAGAAAAGAGGGAATCTAAAAGCAAAAAAAATAAATAAAAAATAAATAAAAAAAAAAACCTTTGTAAAAAGGAGCTTCATTTTCAGATGCTTTTTGAAATGAGTTGTTGTTGCAGTGTACCTTCAAGTCTTTTTTTTTAAGCCTTTGCCTTCCTCTGAGGCTGAGAGAGTGTATCTTGCCCATGGTCACCAAATGGTTTTCAATGGCTTCAGCAAGGAAATTCTGATCTCCAAATTCTGGTCTCCAGAATTTATTTATTTTACTTATTTCATTTTTTTTTTATTTTTCATCTCCCAAAAATTTGTCTCCCCTAGGCCCAACTTTACTACATCATGCTGGTTCTCAGTTGTTAGCTGAAGTATACCTGTAATTTGCAGAAGAAAACAATTTCTCCTTTAATTGTCCAGACTTTTAAAATTTCCCCATGTCTTTTCTGACAGCAGGAAGAGAAAAGGTATGAAATTAACCTCTCCCTTGGCTCACAGATACCTAAGGAAAAATGTATTTTCATGCACTTCTTCTAGTTAATGCGCTACAGGAATGGCAGCACTAGGAAAAGAATTACCTGTGTGAGCTTCTATTTTAGCTAAGCTGAAGAAACCATTTGTATCAAGAGATGAAAGCAGAGTCACTTCCTTGACTTTATGATGTCCACTGGGGGAAAGAGACCTGATTGATTTAGCAGAATGCTAAGCTTTATTACAGCAGATTTGTTTTTTTATTTACCATATCTGAATTCTCTGCATTTCCTGTGAAACTAAGGGGCTCCCTGAAGTACAGGATTAAAAGCAAAGGAAATCTCAAATAATGGGATAAAATGACTGTGTAGAAAATAAATGACTGAATTAGATTATGGTGGATGGAAGAGAGTGGGCTTTAGTACCAAAGGGGAAAATTTGCTACTATACTAAAATTATCTCAAATAACCACTTTCCATATTTTCCAATATTTTACCACATCAAAAATAACCCAGCTATCTAATTTAGAAACATAAGAGTGAAATATCCACTGTCGAAGAAGCAGTAGTAGAAAGGGATTAGTTTTAAGTCCTGTGGAAATTTGGATGATCAGAATTGTTCTGTCAGTTATTCAATAACCAAGCTTCTGTTGTCACTCCTAATTCTTGACTCCTTTTAAAGCCAACAAGGAGTAATGGCTGGTTGAAAATATGGAGTGCATCTACACTGTAGAAATAATGCAGTTTGACATCATTTAAACTAGGTAGGCAGGCAGGTATTGCACATCCTACAATGATTCACAGATGAAAACCGGGACATAAGTGGCCAGGGAACATCAGAGTATGGTAAGATAGCAAAAGTTATTACAGAGGAAGAAATTATAAGCTAGGAGAGGCTGCAGCAGTTTGCTTTTGCCCGAGGTTACTTGGAAAATTCCTTCCTCTCCTCTTCTCTCCCCCTTCTAAATTCAAACTACAGTTGGTCCTTCCCTTACACAGGGGATCCATTCCGGACCCTGCTGCGTAAGGGAAGTACCGCATAAACTCAAGCCCCATCAGAAACAATGGGGCTCATTCCCGCAGCGTGCACCCGGTGCACACCCCATTGTTTCTTCCGGGGTGTGAAAGAAGCCCTTCTGACGTGGCTTCCAACGTATGCTGGAAGCCGCATATAGCATGCCCACGTATGACATGGGCGCACTGTACAGGGCTGTCTGCATGGGCCAAAGGACCTGTTTTCCCCCTGGCTTTGTGTTGTCCAGTTCAGACAACATAGTCCAAAATCCCAAGCCATAATCAAGCTTGATCCTGCCAGACCAGACACAGATCTGGTGGATGCGGCCTCAATCTCAGGGTAAACAGCCTTTGATCCCTGGTTTGCCATGGAGTTTCCTGGAAACTCTGCAATAAACCCCAGTTGTTTATATGGTCCCCTGTTCTCCTTACCTCCCCATGCTGTCCCTAATACTGAGTAGCATGGAGGCAGATAGGTGCCGTGTTTCTGCATCAGAGTTGGCGAACTGGGGCTTCTCAGTACCAGCAAAAGTGCACCAAGGAAAGAAGTGTGTGCTAGTAGCGGGTCCCAGGTCAGTATGGCAATGGGTGTATAAATACCTGCTCATCCCCATGCCAACCTGGAAACCAATTCGGGTGCCATAATAGCACTGCTGGCTCATCTCCTCAGCCCTTACTTTTGCACTTGAACTCAGTTTGCAGCAACTGAAGTAATTTGAGGACCAAAGGGAAAATAGGAGGAGGAGTAAGAAACCAAGACATTTTAAAAGCAGTTGAAAAGGGCAGCATTACTATAAGAGAGCCCACCTGCACACTTCAGAACATAAGGATGAAGGTAGTCAATACCGAGGAAGATAGTCTCTCAAACAACCTGTCCTGTAGAAAGCCTTATAAGCCAGAAGTAACACCTAGTGCTAATGGTGTGTGTGTGGGGGGGGGGTATTTAGGGTATTTAGTTCATTTTTGCAAGAATGTGCCTAAAAACATCGAGACTTTTCATAAATGGGATAGTAAATACTGGAAATTTTTAAAATTCAAACAGGGGGGAAAGTGAAAGTAACAGATTTGTACACTCCCTAGACCCAACCTTACTGAGACTAAATGGTATTTGAAGGGCAGGAATTCCACAGTATTAACACAACTTGGAAAATCACTAGGAAGCTGTATTTTGGGGATGAAATGTATGACAGTCATGTGCAAGAGGGTAGTTTTGTTGTCTGCTTGTAAGATTTATTTTATTGGGACAACTTTGAAAATGAAATTGCCAAAAAGAGCAAAAGGAGAGCAACTTCAAACTATAAAAACGGATGAAGAATCATATTAGATTTAGACTGTGCGCTTGTGATTTTATGTAATGGGCTAAAAATATCTCCTGACTTTGCTTCCTGCTTGCTCATTTGTCAGGGTGTTCAGTTATCTGCCAAGGTTCCCTAGAAACATGGTGGTATGTACCTTTATCACTCATTTTGTTGCACACCATCAAATCATAGCCTCAGGCCCTATTTTGATGCAATGTATGTAGAATTTTTGTAGGAAATTGCTCCTGCTGTAAGGAAAGCTCCTGGCTTGAGCAATGATAAGATTATTAGCAACAAACCCAGTAAGAAGTAGTACTCATACAGAGCTTGTAAGAACTATGGATAAGATGGCCTGGCAGAAGACTGCCTATACTAGGCCATCTACAGCAAAGGGCTGATACATTATTTTCTTTCAGTAACCACTGCCCAGAGAACAGAAGCTGAAATGAAATTTATGCTTGCCTCAAATTACCCAATTCTCCCTCTGCACCTCAAGAAAATCCCCCCAAAACCAGTTCCTCATCTCCCAAATTGTAGAATTCTCTACTTGCGGGGGGTAGACTAGTTCCCTCCCTGTTTTCTTTCTGCCACTAAAGAACTTTTTAATTCAAGCAGGACTTTATCAACAAATTTCACGTGGAACAGGAAAGCCTTTGAACAGGATGGATGCTGTATTTTTCTGTGTTTTTTCTCTGTTTTAAAATGTTATGATTCACATGATTTACACATTAGATATTCTATCTTGGTCACTCTGGCAACTGCAATATTTTGAAGTGATTTTTAAAAATAATAATGATCCCCAATACTGACTTTCAAAATGGATGCGAAAAAGCCCATCTTCAAAATGTAGACTATCGTAAGGACCGCACTTCCCCACTTACTCTGCCTTACAAATTTAATTTGTCCCAGGTTTATTGCTACCAATGAATGTTAGGAGAGCATTTCCAGTAATTGCTACTGATGGGAAGGTCTTATATGTACCCAGTGAGGACCATCATTCCTTCCCTCATCAGTTAATGCTAGATTATGATCATGAGTTTTTAAAAAAGGCAGCACTGAAGGTTGTTTGGAAGCTTTAAGTGGTGCAAGACAGTACAGGCTGTCTCCTAGTCACATTGGTGGATTTCTGGGTGCAGAACCCAGAAACCTACACCTGACTGCACCCTGTTGCCTTCTGAGTAGAGTGTAAGGTGCTGATTGAGATTTGTAAGATCAACAATGATTTTAGCTCAATACAAGGCATTTTACTGTCCTACATTTCGGTGTGGACTTCAGGACTGATTCTTTTAACACTGACATCCACATGCAAGATTGAGAGGTTTTGATGGTTTTCCCTGCATCATTGAGTTGCACAGCTGGGAAAAAATTACTGGTTTGGATTATAACTTCCGGGATCCCCTAACTTTTCAACCATTTTTTTTTTAAAAAAAAGAACTAGTCGAGATTAACTTTTTAAAGTGGGTATCAGAAATTCATGGTGTTGCAATAAATCAACAGGTCTCTCTCTCTCTCTCTCTCTATCACACACACACACACACACAATCCCTCCCTGCTGTTGGTTCAAAGAGTGGGCCTAACAATAGATTTGAATGGGTGCATTTGTGTACATACACACACACGGATAAGGAAATGCCCCAACACTTGAGAATAGATCACCCTTGCAGCTAATTTAACATACTTATGAACTAAATGTTTTTAGGAGACATAAAGAAAATTATCTGCCAGAGTTTAATTTATGCTACAGGAACAGCCTGTAAAATGATAGCTTGAAAGAATGTGTCAGACCCGTCAGTAAGAGGAAATATCTGAGAGATTGTGCAGCTGCTCTCTTGTTGCCCCAGGGGTTCATAAATTCGCTTGCTTATCTGGGACGGAGTTGGTGGTTTTGTTGCTTGGGCTTTTGTTTTCTTTAATTTTCCTAACATAAAGTGGAGTAGTCAGAAAGTGTCTCCACCTCCATGAAATCTGTAGCCTCCTGTTCACCATGGTAGCTTATTTTCCCCTCCCCTCTATGATACATACAAAAGAGAGATCCCATGAGGACTATGCAGGAACTACACGATATAGGTTTTCTTAATGAATTGGTTTGGATTTATCTGAATCACTTTAAAGACATTCTGAAAGAGAATGGCAAGCCTGTTCATTATTATTCAGAGTTAGTCCCTCTTGTGACTTTGTGTGATTCAGACAGCAGTAAATTTTTTGCTGGATTATGGTGCTCATTTTAAGAGAATTAGCTAGTGTTAAATGCTGCAAAATGTTAACTCCATAGAAATGAATAAGAATATGGAATGGGTTCTGCTTTTGTGATGTTGAGTATGAAGGGGTCATAACCTTGAGAAAACTGATAGCGGCATTTTGAGGGTGACATATACGTTCTGAGTGAAAGGAGGATAGTTAAATTGACACAATTATGGACAGAATTAATGTAAGCACTGTAGCTGACCTCACAATGTGTGGCCTCCTTTACCCAAGCACTGACCTCAGAACAATTATTTAAAAGTCAACTATTGTGCAGAGAACAGTGACAACAACCTCTAGGCTTTATGTGTGAAACAAATGCTTCCCCTATAGCTCTGCCAGCACACTTTGGTGTATAACAGTTTTCAACTCCTTTCATGCTAATTCGTTCTTACAAAACAATGTGCCATACTGAGTAACTCAGTGTAGATGATGATATGACCTACTGATAAAATTGAGGAAGTTCACTAAATCAATTTTAACCTCTAGTTACATTCCACTGACTTTCTTTCTGCAGTACTCTTTTCTTTCACTGTTCTTCTTTGAAAACTGTTCACAAAGTATATCCACTCTCAGTTGCATATTATCTTGATTGTTATTGTTTCCAGTTTTCTTGGGAACTTTACATAGTTGACTTGTAGGGATTGCAGCATTTTGATGTGGCAGGGGGTTGGTGAAATGAGGCCTGATACTCACATAACTGTCCCTTGCTTTACTTGGCTAATTAAAGCAATTGGTCCATTGGAGGGGAGATGTAGCCAATGTATCCTTGAAAGAGGATATGGTTCCTGCCACCATGAGCCCATTATTTGGCTCTGGTAAAAACAACAAGGCTGTCTTTGGATCTAATTACTGGCAAGTTTCCAGTGTCCCAGTTTGGGACAAGGTGTGTCCAAGTGTAATGGCAGCTAAGGTCCCATTGATACCAGATCCATATCAATCTGGCTTTCATCCCAGTTTTGGAATCTAGACTGTTTTACTTGCTCTGATAGACAGCACATCCTAAAATATACTGTAGGTAAAAGCAGAGACAAGAGAATAGAAATCTGTTACATTTCTCTCAACATACAATGCTAAATTCTCATCTCATTGAAGACAAGAGGGAAAGAAATAAGATAATATGTTTGGCCAATAGTCTATTAGGTGAATAATTCTATGAAACTCCAATTCGAAAAAGCAAGTTGGAAGTTCCAATAAGAGAAACTGGGAAGAATAAATCACCTGAAACAAATGATGTTCCAACTGACAGAATCAACCCTAGTGTTAATCAATATATGCCAACAAATATGGAAAACAAATCAGTGGCCGACAGACCGGAAATGATCAAGATACATCCCCATCCACACAGATTGTATTTTATGACCTTACTTGTTTAACTTGTATGCTGAAAATATCATACAAACAGCAGATTTAGACTCAGAAGAGGGAGGAGTAAAGATAGAAGGATGTAACACCTACCATCTAAGGTATGTGGATGACACCATATTACTAAAAGAAAGCATCACAGACTTGGAACAATTATTAAGGAAAGTCAAAGAAGAAATTGCAAATACAGGCTTACTACTGAACATAAAGAAAACAAAAATAATGACCACAGAAGATCTACATACAATAAATCTAGACAATGAAGAAATATTTAAAGAGTTCCCGTACTTTGGACCAAATATTGATCAAAACAAAGACTCCAGCCAAGAAATCAGAAGACTAGGAATCAAAGGGCAG
The DNA here is from genome assembly GCF_019175285.1 of Sceloporus undulatus. Classification (NCBI taxonomy): domain Eukaryota; kingdom Metazoa; phylum Chordata; class Lepidosauria; order Squamata; family Phrynosomatidae; genus Sceloporus; species Sceloporus undulatus. The sequence continues at coordinate 79,287,428 of NC_056525.1, forward strand.
CTATGAAAGAACTAGACAAGATCATGAAGTGCAAATATATACAACTGAACACTAACATTAGGATTGTCCATGCCATTGTATTTACCATCACTATGTATGGGTTTGAGAGCTGGATAATGAAGAAAGCTGTTAGAAAGAAAATGAATTCATTTGAAATATGGTGCTGGAGAAGAGTTCTGCAAATACCATGAGCAGCTAAAAAGACAAACAAACATGGTCCTAGAATGAATAAAGTCTGAACTCTCCCTAAAAGCCAAGATGACTAAATTCAGATGGATAAGCTTAATCAAAGAAGAAATTGCCCTGAGTCTGCAGGACATGAGAGGAATTCTTGAAGATAGAGTGTCTTGCAGGTGTCTCATTCACAGGGTTACCATGAGTCAAGATTGACTTGAAGGCAGTTAACAACAACAACACACACACACACACACACAATATGTGTGTGTGTGTGTGTGTGTGTTACAGTTTAAAGATATAGCCTTGTTAGTCTGGATCAGTATACAAAGGGATCTTGTAGCACCTTCAAGACTAACTAAGAGAAAGAAGTTGGAAGCCTAAGCTTTTGTAGACTTAAGTCTACTTCCTCAGATGTAATATGAAGAAGTAGACTTAAGTCCACAAAAGCTTAGGCTACCAATTTCTTTCTTTCTCTCGCTCTCAAAGGTGAGACAAGATCCCTTTGTCTATTTATAAGCCGAAATTGTCCAATAAAGTTTGAGACTGAACATCAAGTAATCAAGGAAAGTTAAGATAGCTCATGCTTCTTTGGGATGGATCATGAATACTCCATAGACAAAAGAGAAAGAGAAGTGATTTATTTAACAAAAAGATAACTCCCTTGAGAAAACCTATGTCCACAGAATACTGCATGCATCAGAAATCCCTTCACCTGAATTTGAGATGAAAGTCATACATGGAGATTGTTCTGGCTGCTACTGCGGAGAGGGTTTGCTGGTTGCCATATCAACTGGACTTCTTCACAGAAAAGGTTTGCTTTTTCCCATCTAAGATACATATTAGAATAAAGTACTGCTGCCATGCAGCTATGCCCCTTAGCAGCAGGGTTGAGTTTGTTCTTTTATTTACATGTTACAGCTCTGCGTTTCATAGAAATGAGGACTTGCTCACCCATTTCTGAGGGCTGCCAGATAACAAATATATTATGCTGCAGGCTATATATAGCAAATTAATTTTTACTGAAGAAACAATGTGCTGTTGCAGGTCATAAAACTCATTATAATAACAAATAGAGCAAAAAGATTTTAGACTACAGTGGAACATGTTGTGAATTTTATGTAGCAACTAGGTCTACTAGTTTTTTAATACCATTTCTGCCATGTCTAGGACATGGATACTACAAGTGGCATTTAGCAGAGACAGTTCTAAATAATTCTCTCTCATCCCACTTTTCCAGCTGTTTTTCAAATGTCCCAATTTCTCTCTCCTCTTCCCACTCCCCCATGCCACCCCCTGTTCTCAGATTTTGTCAATCATTGCAGACTGAGTTCAAAATGAAAACGTAGGCTGCACTCAATTCAATACAGAAAGCTGAAAGGAAAAAGTGGAATCTTGCCCCTACCAGTGTGTGTATGTGCCCTCATGTCATCTGTTGATTTTGGCAACCCTATCAATTTTTCATAGGGTTTTCTTAGGCAAGGAATACAGAGGTGCTTTTGCCAGTTTGTTCCTCTAAAATATAGCCTATAGCACTTATATTCATCAGCAGACTCTCATATGAGTTATTTATCTATCCATCCATCTTTTAATAATATTGATATTAATTCTTTTTTTTAATTTTTCTAAATTAATCTTTTAGTTGGATCTTTTTAAAATTATTACCAGCCGCCTTAGATCCCATTGGGGAAAATGAGAAATATAAGTGCAATCAATCCTTATTTATGCCCCACCTTCTCAAATGGTTAATTTAAACATATAAAGCAACAATCAAAAATTAACTGACACTAAACTATTCCTATTTAAACTATAACATACCAATATTTTATTTTTTTATTAAAAGAAATACATTTTTCCTCATCAGCACAAGGCACAAATTGCTTCTCCTGAAAGCTTCCAGGAACAGCAATTTCTAAAAAGTTAAAGTGACTTGACAGTTTAACTTAAGAAAAATGCCAATTTTTCAAATCTTCTCTTCTCTTTTTTCATGTTGTGTTCTTGGCACTTTTGTCCAAATTGTCATGAGGCAGACGATTCCCTCCTCCTCACCAAATATGCCACATTTTGTGTTTTAGCATCCCATCTAGCTGGGCCTTCAGGAGGGAATAAATTGGGATAAAATGGCTGAGTTGGAAAAAAGCACGAAAGGAAAGTAAGAGAAAAGAGAGCATGAAAAGAGGTTGAACTGGATGGCTGTTGTGGTCTCTTCCAACTCTATAATTCTATGATTCAGAGTGAGAAAACAGATCTAGTAAAGGGTGGAATAGTTTAAAATACTAAGGACATGATTCGTGTCAGACTGAATCCTTGGTGAATGTACATGCTTCCTGCAAGGCTGCTGCCATTCATGTTAAGAGAGTTCTTTTGCAGTCTATAAATGAAGACATCACACACAGACATAGACTCCCCAAAAGAAAATGTTTTCAGCCGCTGGGTCATAGTCACACATGAATGCCCGTTTCTCACCGCACTGTGTGTGTAGAGATCTGGGGAGAACAGAAAGCAAGTGGAGAGCAATTTAGAAAGAAAAGAACTGAAGCCAAATAAAAATAAAAATCAATTCAACTGAACGGTGCCAGAGCAGGCAAAGAACAAAGGGTCAAGAGACAAAGCAGGAAAATACAGACTAGTAAGATTAATATCAGTTGTGGGGAGAAACTAGAAAACTATTGAAGGAGAATGGGAAAAAAATCAGAACATAACAAGTGCCTGACACTAAAATCATTAACCACTTTGCTGTGCTATATGGAACTATTAACTGTGTTAAATTTGGGAGCGAGATTATTATTAGAATATGATTTTGCAATGACAAGTTTTGAAGTTGTGCCTCAGTTGGAATGCATTTCAGGAGATTCTTGAGAGAACACCAAGAGGGCAGCATGATTGGTGCAAGCTTGAGCTGTAGTGTTGTTTGCCTCCGAGTCATTTGTGACTTATGGCAACTTCCATACGGTTTTCTTGGCAAGATTTTTTCAGAAGGGGGTTACCATTGCCATCCTTTGAGGCTGAGAAACTGTGATTTAATAAATAATACAGTGGTACCTCGGGATACGAATTACCCAGCTTACGAATTTTTCGGGATACGAATAAATCCCATAGGGATTTATTGTTTCGGGTTACGAACGTTTTTTCGGGTTACGAAAAAACGCCGGCGCTGTTTTAAATGGAGCCGCGGCAGAGCCGCGGCTTTTTTTCCCATTAACGCCTATGGCAATTCGGGTTACGAAGGTTTTCGGGTTACGAAATTAGCCGCGGAACGAATTAATTTCGTAACCCGAGGGAGCACTGTAATACTTTTATTTGTATCCTGCTTTTCTGCTTCAGGGCAATCAAAGCGGCTTACATGTTAAAACAGCACCAGTATACAGTACACGATACATATACAGTGGACCCTTGTTATATGCTGGGGTTTGGTTCCAAGATCCCCTATGTATAACAAAATCTGTAGATGCTCAAGTCCCCTTAAATAAAATGACATAGCAAAATGGTGTCCCTTATAAAAAATGGAAAATCAAGGTTTGATATTTGAAATTTATACTTTTTTTGAACATTTTCAAACTGTAGATGCTTGAATCCATGTATAAAAATCCTTGTATAAGAAGGGCTGACTGTACAATACAATATCTACCCCCCTTAAAAAAAGAATTAAACATAATACAATTAAAATTGATCTGTTAAAATAGAGTATTGTCAACAGTACAATAATCCAATGGGCAAAGTGGTGACATGCTACATAAGAAGGGGAGAATTTATTCTTAGCTGAATCATTCTGAGTTATTTGCCCAAGCTAAAGTGGGCCCTTGGTAACCACTGGGGTTTGGTTCCAGGACCCCTCATGGATACCAAAATCTGCAGTTGCTAAACTCCATTTAATAAAGTGGTGTAGTAAAATGCTGTCCCTTATATAAAATGGCAAAATGAAACTTTGCTTTTTGAAACACACACACACACACACAATTTTCAAACTGTGGATGGTTGGATCCATGGATATGGAGAGCTGACTGTATAAGGCTAAAAAAATTTCTTTCACGAGAGGTCAAATACATAGCTTGGCTCTTCATATAGCATCCACTGAAAGGAAGCAACGTTTCTAATGTTTAGCATTACTGATGGGGGGGGGTGCCATTTGAGCTTTGCCTCTGTGATCACAATTTGGGAAGAATACATGGTGAGAATTCTGTTTTCCCAAGTAACATAGTTAATATCTCCTCTCACCATATGATGCCCTATGTAATTAGATTCAACATATTTTATTGTTTTTGTAAACAATAAAATTTAAAAAATAGTCCCATATATATATATATATATATATATTTGCATACTCTGAATGCATGACTGGCAAGGAAAGAAAGGAATACCCCTTAGCAAGTATCTTCTGTCAACTAGTCCCTCTAATGGCGTTTGAATTCCTTTAGTAAGATCTTGTTCTGGGTACTACTTATTAGAGAGCTGGGTACCATGGTCCAGGAGGGAGACTTTTAGTGGATGCTGCCATGAATATAAAACACTTTTCCCAATATGCAGTAATCCCTGTTAATCATACAATATCATTATTAATCTTTACACCAAACCTATTTATCCTGGCTGCCTACTGAGCATAATTTTAAAAGTGTACTAGCAAGGCTAAATGAAATTTTCAGCATTTTATTGTTGGATGGTTGTTGTTTTCTTTCTATAATGTTCATATGGAAGAAACCCTTGAACTGCAAAAGTGGAATTGCTTTTGTTGTAATCCTTATAGTTAGCAATGAAAGCAAAGGGGAAATGGAGCTAGCAAACTTTCATGACAGAAGTTTATACAGACAATCAAGACTCAACCTTATCTGTCCCTGAATATTTGAAATGCTGCTTTAAGCAACATTTCCCCATGGTGGTTTCACTGGATTATAGCAAAAAGGACAGTTTCTGCATTTTTGTGGGTGTTTCAGGTCAGAGAGCTGCTCAGAAGGTATTGAGCCAAATTTACCTCCCTATCCCAATCTGCAGATACCATCATTTTGAGATTACAGCAGGCCCACAGGTGGAAAAATAGTTAATTCAGTTCTCTTCCCCCATAGGGGACTTTCTAATCCCCTGAAGAAACCGAAATATTTCACAAAAATGAAATCTAAATCTGCAGTGGATCCTATCTGTTCAGGCAAGGCCCCATCACCTCTTGCCATCTTTTGTCTGACCTATTTACTGGGTTTGCTTAGAGATAGGAAGCTAGTGGACTATTTTAGAACTTACTGTTAAATCCCAGTGCTATTCCTGCTGCTGAACACAGATAAAACACTTCTTTTCTCAAAGCAGCCAAAGGTGGGAGAGATGGGCTGACAGTGCTTGATTGTACTGATCATATGGCTGTAAGGTTTGTTTTGCTCTAGCAAATAAGACCCCCCCCCCAAAAAAAATATCACTGAGTATTATTTTTAATTGTCCACTGATGGCAAAACTGTATTAAATAGCAGTAACACTTTTTTCAGTATAGAAAAGAATCCTATACTCGGGATCTGTTGCCTATGGGACTTAAGAATTAGCAGAATTCCCCTCTATGAAAGTGTAACATAAGATACACTGTCCCCATGACCAAAACATAAGGAGGACTGCAGATACACTAGGAAAATATTTTCAGTGCAAGTATTCCACCAATGAATTTTTAACATCATAATGACTAGAATGGAAATATTTGTGGAAACCACGGTTTGTGTGTTGAACCAGGACTTTAGGAGACTAGGGTTTGGATCCCCACTCAACTATGGAAACCAACTGAGTGGCCTTGGACAAGTCACATTGAGTCTCACAAGTAGGCAATAGCAACCCCACTCTAAACAAACCCTGCCACAAAAACTCTAAGAGAAGGTTGCTGAAAGTCAGAGCTGACCTGGAGCCATGTAACAACAGCAAGAACACATCTCTCTTTACTTGCATTTTTTCTAAGTTGTAGAGCCCCAAACAGTGTAACTTGGTAATTTTGATTAGCCTTTTCTCTCATTGTCTTTTCTTTTTTAATTAAGTGTTTTAGGAGAATTCTGGATGTAGAGTGGGGAAGCTCCAGGGGATACACAAATCGACATGGTGGATACCCACCCTTCCTTTTGAGACTACCTTGACTTTATTCTCCATTTCAAAATCACCCTCAGCATTTGGGGGTGATGGTGGGTGCAATAACATGTTAAACTACATTTTAAACCTGTTGTTGCCACCCAATGATCCTCTGGAAGCTTGTTTCTATGCCCCCTTTGACGTAAGGAGTAATGGATTTCTCCAAATCTGATAGAACTGCGATATGGAAAGCAGCAGATTTCTCTTTCATGAGAAATTTCTTTAAAGGCAATTTATATTTCAGAAAAAGGAACTGACAAAACCACCTCTGAGTATTCCTTGCCTAAGAACTTTATCGCACCCGTTTTTGTCTCCATTACGGGTACGGAAAGAGGACACTCATGTGCACACACAACTGGCCAAAAATGGATTTTATCGCACACCAAAGCATCCTACAAAAGGCCCTGTTCCGTCCCCCAGCGCCAAGCCATCCTGGTTTGTCAGGGATGATGGGAGTTGTAGCTCTTCACCTCTGGCTCGAACTCACCACCTTGCTACGCACCGGCGCTGACCAGTTTTGGCCAGTGGATAAAGCTTTGCTCTAAAGCAGCAGAGTTACAGAGAATAGGCTGAAGACCCTGACAAACTCTCCAAGCCTTCTCACTCTTGCTTCCACAGAAGTCTTCACCCTTCTTCAGGATCCAGCTGGCTCTTGTATCTTCACCCAAGACACCAGACAACTCAGTAGTCTTATATAAAAGATCTACTTTATTCTACTATATACAGCTCCAAAACTATCCAATACAACAATACTCCTCCACCACTACCCACAAAATACATTGGGATTCATAGCCATTATTATAGTCCTTGGAAAACAACACCCACTCTTGTCAGTTTCCACCCAGTGGGCGTATACAACCATTTTCATTGGTTCTCTTGTTTCATCCCATAATTAATGATTTCATCATCTCACCTTGTCCACTTAACAACTCTCAGGTGTGTTCAATTAACCACTTTGCATTTCTGTCCTTGGCATTTAGGACTTGCTAATTGCATTACCTTTTACACCTGTGTAGCTTCTAATTGCTTCTGCTGAGTCATCCTGACTCTCACATCCATGTTTTATTTCATTCACTGTATATCCCATGTTGCTTTTTCCTTAACAGGTTCAGTGCTGACGGGTGCCATTTTGCTCGGCTGGAAGACTTCAGAACATTTCACATGTTTTTTGTAGGTCGCATGTGCACACAAGTGTCTTCTTTCCATGTCCATAACAGAGACAGAAACGGGTGCAATAAAGTTCTAAGAAAGGCCTTTGGAGTCACAGTAAGTCAACAGGCACACATACGTATGATTCAGTAATTATTCTGAAATTGTTAAAACATCAATTTGAAAAGGTCTCTGGCGATCTTTATTATAAAGACCAGGGGTAGGCAACCTTTTGGAGCCGGGGGCCGGGTTGGTGTCCCCCAGACAAGTTGGGGGGCCGAAGCCGGGGGGTGGAGCTTCCACCCTCCGGGGCGGGGCTGCATGCTGGGGGTGGAGCTTCCACCCTCCTGGGCGGAGCCACCCTCCGGGGCGGAGCCACCCTCAGGGGCGGAGCCTCCACCAAATCCCTCCAAGGAGGAGGAGGCGTGTGCCCGCCCTCTCCTCCTCGGTCCCCTTCTGGACAAACATCCCCAACCTGCATTCCAAAACACACACAACAGCACAGTTGTGCATTTCACATGGCTTTACTTAACATGGCCTCTTGCATATTTCAGAGGCTTATTCCATAATCAAACCCCTTGGGTTTAATACTTAGCATAGTTTAACATGGCTATGCATATTGAACATGTCAAGGTGGTTTCACAGTTCTTGCACCAAGTGTACTTCTCAGAAGTGGGTACTTGGTCAAGGGACTTTGGTTTTTCTTCACTGCGCATGGGTTTGTAAAAATCACAGCAATTTACATTGGCCTTGCCTCAGAGGCTTTCTGATATCAATATCACCATTAAAGAACCAAAAACACACAGAAAAGGCACTTTGGAAAGTCACACTCTCTTGGCTTCAGAAACAGTGCGTGCATGCCTCTCAAGCTGACACATATCATTATCATTGTCA
>NC_056525.1:79295738-79344970 GCF_019175285.1 Sceloporus undulatus
TCATCATCATCATCACCACACTATCATTGTCAAAGCAAGGGAGACTTGTTAGCATTAAAAGCACACAAAACACACTTTGCAAGGTCACACTCTCTCAGCTTCTGAAACAGTAGTTGCATGCTTCTCAAGCTGACTCATCATCATCATCACCACACTATCATTGTCAAAGCAAGGGAGACTTGTTAGCATTAAAAGCACACAAAAAACACTTTGCAAGATCACACTCTCTCAGCTTCTGAAACAGTAGTTGCATGCTTCTCAAGCTGACTCATCATCATCACCGCCACACTATCATCGTCAAAGCAAGGGAGACTTGTTAGCATTAAAAGCACACAAAACACACTTTGGAAGGTGACACTCTCTTGGCTTCAGAAACAGTGCCTCCATGCCTCTCAAGCTGGCTTATATCATCATCGTCATCATCATCATCATCACACTATCATTGTCAAGGTAGGGAGACTTGTTAGCAATTAAAAAGAATGCAAAATAAAACAAAAAAACCCATGTGGCCTTTGGCCACTCACCACCTTCTCCTCTTCCTCCTCCTGCTGCCCCCATCTCCTCTTCCTCCTCCTGCTCTTCCTCTCTCCTCTTCCTCCTCCTGTTCTTCCTCCTCTTCCTCCTCCTGCTTCCTCCTGCTCTTCCTCCTCTTCTTCCTCCTGCTCTTCCTCCTCCTGCTGGCCCCATCTCCTCTTCCTCCTCTTCCTCCTGCTGCTGCCTCCTCCTGCTCTTCCTCCCTCCTCTTCCTCTTCTTTCTTCTCCTCCCCCTCCTCCATGCGCCGCGCGGCCTGGGGGCAGGACAGAGGAGACAGAGGAGGAGGTGGGCAGAGCGGGGTCGCGGGGAGCCCCGCGGGGAGGCAGGGAGGGCCGCGCAGAGCCCCATGGGGAGGCGGGGATGGCCGCGCGGAGCCCCGCGGGGAGGCGGGGATGGCCGCACAGAGCCCCGCAGAGAGGCGGGGAGGGCCGCGCAGGGCCGCGCAGAGCCCTGCAGGGAGGCTGGGATGGCCCCGCGGAGCCCTGCGGGGAGGCGGGGAGGGCCGCGCCGGTCTTCAGCCTTTGCCTCCTCCACCCCAGGCCGCGCGGCCCTCCTCTTCCTCCTCCTCTGCCATTTTGAAAAATAAAATGGTGCCCGGAGCGGCGCAGAAACGGCGGCAATCGGCGGCAGAACTGCACGGGGGCCGGCAGAAAGGCCTCGGCGGGCCGGATCTGGCCCGTGGGCCGTAGGTTGCCGACCCCTGATATAGACTATCAAAATTAAATTCAACTCTAGAGAAATTGTTCTCTTCTGTATGTCTGTGCACATGCACATGTGTATGTATGCCTGAATGTAGAAGAGATTCTGTTAGGGGGAAATGAAGGGAACACTTAAAGCAGAGTATTAATAGTACCTGGAAAATGTGAAAAATATCATTTCATAGAAAATTGCTATTTTCAACATATTTCCTGAGTTCCCAAACTCATGGCTACATATACTCCCAAAAGACATATTTGGGTAACTGAGACAGCAATAATGGTTTCTCACTTATACTTATGGGAATATATCTTTCTTTGTTAAAATACTGAGAAGTGAGCTAGGAAGCCATCACCCTTATTAAGGAACAAATATCCAACACCCTTATAACACAAAGACAGCATTTTAATCAGTTGATGTTTAATTTAATGATGTCAGAGCAACCTTGTATAAGAGATGGAACCACAGGGTCAGTTAACATGAGATGCAGCTAATAAATGCTAGTTCCTATTCTCCAGATCCACAGCCCCAGTGGATCCAACCTTAGACAAAAAGTTTCAGATTCTTTTCCTGAAATAATGAAAAGAGGGTATCTACAAAAATAAATAAATAAATAAACCAAAAATGTTTCTTGTCACTGAACAGATTATCATTTCATGCCATTTAATATGTCAGTTAAATTGTAATGAGAAGACAGCTAAAAGTCACTCTGGAACTTTACTTCTCTGAGATAATAGTACAGGGTTATGTGTCTGGTTTACTTTGCCCTCTTGTGTATCAGGATAGAACTTCAAGGATTTCTTGAGGGCAAATTATTACTCAAGGTGTCTGCTCCTTTCATGCCCAGTTTGGAGTGCTCCATGTTCTTTCCTCCAGATGATTTGCAGGGGGAACAGGGCATTCATTATTATTTTGTAGCATTGATAGAACATCTGATTCTGTGCGGTCACATCATAGCACATAGAGCTGGAAGAGACCTCAAGGGCCATCCATTCTAAACAGGGATCCTCATAACACATCTTGAGTGTGCAGACAGTAAAAAAAACAGTAATTGCCAATCCCACACATCAGATAGCGTGGAATGCAATGCCCCAAGATACACACTTCTGTAGATTTTTCCTATTGACTAATGTTTCATGTGTTGTGCATATCTCAAATACATGTGTTTTTAGTTATGTATATTTCCAAATGTATAATTTGGAAAAGAACAAGAAAATTTTTAAAAAATGTTGTTTCCTCTCAACAGCATTCTCTGCAAAGATATGTGTGTATTTTCATGACCATGAGCTGTGTGAATTCTTTACAAATCTTGCTTAATGTGATTTCTTTTCTATCCCTGAAGGAACACTATTTTACTATCCTATTGTATATAATGGGATTTAGCATCCCTAATTTTGGTATCCATGGCAGTGTGGGGGCAGATGTGAACCCCAGCGGATACCAAGGACCCACTGTAATTTCTAATAAGCAGACAAAGAAAGGAAGGAAAGAAAGAGTAACTTACATTTTCATTTTAACCTTATCTCGGTTAGAAATTATACTTATTTATTTATAAAAGGAACACTGCTCAAAATCATAACCACAGCAAGTAGCATAATTAAGGCTGAAAGGCACGGATTCTTGATTTGACTGCAACTGCTGAGAGTGTGCGGAGGTGGGAGGGCTGCTATAAAAGAAAGATTTTTTTCACAGTATATATATATATATATATATATATATATATATATATATATCTTACTCCACACATACATCAGGGATTTTTATCTCTTCCTTTCCAAACCTGGTCCCATTTATATATGTGCTGTTGTTTTTCATGGCTACCTGGACTATATTACGAAAAATTGCTTCAAATGAGCAAATATTATGATTTTATCATTTCATAAGTACTAATACTGGAACTAGAAATTTGCCAAGGGTCCAAACTCTGCTAATGAAGACTCTGCTTAAGATTTAAAAACAAAGATGCAATTATACCATACACATCAGGTATTAGATGTTAAGGACTTTAAAGGCGAAGGGCTAAATAGAAAAGTGTTCATTTCTGGATTTTAATTTCACTTATGAAACCACTCACCTTGGCACACCAAAGATGATGGTGTTTCCCCCGGGTGGACCCGAGCTGTAATAAACACTACTTTCTGCTCTGCTCCTGGACGAAGATTTACTGTTGGGGGGAAAAACAGGGGGGGGGGATTCCGAAATTAGATTCTCTATGCAAGACAGATTTTCCACATTATTTATTTCAGACTACAATAGTTGCATGTTAGACAAAAGGAGGGTAAAGGCCACAGGGAGTATGGAACTCCTTAGTATATAAGACTCCTGTTTATTTATTTTTTCTGAGGTATGGAATGAACAACTGTAGAGTACACACCTAGATCACAAAGGACAAAATATCTGGCATGCTTGAGAGAGGGACAAGCAAATCTTTAACCTTAAGGTACACATGGAAGGGGCAGATATGTGGGAAACTGAGCCAAGATGGTGGGAAACAACAGACTCCATGAACTTTACTTGGCTTTTTGCCTCCCAAAATCACATAGGAAGACAAGCGAAGAGAAGCTAAGCAAGGATTATCAAAGAATTCCATGACTTATGCTTGTTCCTACCCAACTGAATGCCTGCAGCCTCTACGTGGCTGAGAAAAAAGCTTCCCTCCCCGCTTCAAGACCTGCAAAAATCTGGGTCCGATTCCCTATGGGAATGAATAATTTAAAACAGCATATTTTTTAATGCAGTGATGGCTGATTATTCCAATATTAGTGAAGTGGTGCATGAACTCTGGGCTTTGGCCTGAACTTTAAATGAGCTACCTGAGGCATTGAACCCTATCACCAATATAGGATGAGTACCCTGAGGAGTGCCTTTAAAATCTGAAGGGAAACCAGAAGCAGATTCACCACTATACCCAAACTGAATTCACTAGCCACACTGGTCTTATTGGGGATTCAAAGACCATAATTACATATCATCCAAATATATTTCATCCAGCCATCCTCAAGATAAACAAGACAATAAGTACAAAGTGGAAACTGCTTCTGTATGATATAAAATAAGTATCATTCATCACATAGGTAAAGATAAAGGGATGCAGTGGCTTAATGGTTAAGATGCCAGTTCTGGTGATTGGAAGATCCAAAAGTTGGCTGTTCAAGGCCCAGGTGCTGCATGATGGTGTGAGCTCCTGTCACTAGTCCCAGCTTCTGCCAACTTAGCAGTTCAAAAGAATGCAAATGCAAGTAGATAAATAGGTACCACTTCTCAGTGGGAAGGTAACAGTGTTTGGTGGAGAAATGCTGGCCACATGACTGCCAGAGCAGTCTGCAGAAAATGCTGGCTCTTTGGCTTAGAAACGGAGATGAGCACCACCCCCTACAGTCAGTTACAACTAGACATTCATGCCAAGGGACTACTTTTACCTTTTTTATGGTTGACACTTGGTTTCTAGACATGACAGAAATTATTTCACAGAAATACATGCAGGGGATCAAGACCACAGTATTGGAGTGCAGCCATATTGCAGAATTAAAGCAGTGTGACACCACTTTAACTGCCATGACTGTATCCTACAGAATCCTGGGGTTTGTAGTTTGGCGAGGTATTCAGCCTGGTCTGTCAGAGAGTTCTTGGTTCCTTACCAAACTGCAGATCTCAGGATTCTGTAGGATAAAGTCATGGCAGTTAAAGTGGTGTCAAACTGCTTTAATTCTGCAGCATTTGCTTATAGTCTTAACTTCTGTTTAATGAAAACTGCTCTCTCTCTCTCTCTCTCTCTCTCTCTCTCTCGCACACACACACACTTAAATTCCAACATTCTTAGGAGTGAGAGAAAGAAAGGCCTCCCAAATATTTGCTACTTTAAAAAAAAAACTTAAAAGAAATGGTCTAATAACAAGTTCCCATGGAAACACATTGCTGACCACACTATTAACATTCTTTGTCAAATCCAAGGCTCTGATCAGTTATTGCCTCCAGGCAACCTAAACGGTAGTAGCCCTGATTTCAGGACTCTGAAAATGTAATGTTACATTTTGCTACTCTTGATGTTTTGGCTATTCCATTCATAACAGTCACAAACCTGAGGAACACTAATTTTTAATTAAAAAAAATAACTGACAACCTGAACAAAATACATTTTCCATTGCTATAGATTTTACATCTTCCATTTCCATAAATTTTCAGTTCTGCATCAGAAGCAATTGGCAAACAGGCCCTGTGAAGATTCACTTATCAGGAATCTTCTGCCTTTTAGGAAAATCTACAGCTGGTCAGCCTGTAGTCTAACCATTTATTTGGTCTTTGATGTGCTAACTTCACATATCTCAGGTGTAAATTTGAGCCCCTGAGGCAGAGAAATCTTTGAAGCGAATGTTACTGACAAAAGCAGCAGCTGGTAGGGTCAAAAAAAAGAAGAAGAAGAAGAAAGAAGAAAGAAGAAAAATCAGGAGCAGTGGAAAGGAACGTAATAACATCAGCTAAAATGCGGTGATCAACCAGTATCATTAGCATGGAATAATGCAGAAGAATAGATTTAAATCAGTCCTAAACCATACAAGGTGAGAGAAAGAAACTGTGTCTGCAAATACAATAGCTGGAAGGAGAGAGAGATGATGCTTAAAACAGTACATGGGTAACTTTAATCACACCTTTTCCTGTAATTTCTGTTAAAATTTCTTTTTTTCTCTCTATCAAAAACATATTTTGGCTGCAATCCTGTATGGTCCACTGTAGTATCATATTTCCACAAGGAGAACGAAGCTACTGCTGGCCACTCCTTGACCCCAAGACTTACTGTAGAGTCATTGCAATCCTCCTCATGGCCATTCTGTGCCTGGTGAGAGTGTTGAGCCAGACATGAAATAATTACATCCTCTGTTGATGTCTGTTGAGATCTTTTGGATGTCTCATCAAATGATGTAATCATTTTACATCTAGCTGTGGAACATAATCAGACACATCTCCAATCCCATCCACTGTCCACCAGGCACAGAATAACCAGGGATGTGGGGGCTGCAGCAACAGAAGGTCAAGTGGAGCTTTGTTTGGTGTGGGAAGAAGAAGGGAATAGCAACTTCCACACTGGCCAAAAATAGGCTTACTGCAAGTGTAAGGATGACTTACAACTGAGGTTGGCAGTAACAAGTTGGCAGCCTATGTATGTTGTAATGACATACATTAATTTTTAGAGACATAGCCATGTGAGGCTGAAATATCAGTAATGCAAAAGAATCTTACAGCACCTTTGAGACTAACAGTGCAAAAGAAGCTGTAACATGAACTTTGATAGACTTGGGCCCAAAACAGATGGGCCAAAAATATCGATTCCAGGCCATGTTGGGAGTGTGGTATTTACATGCGACACTCCCTAAAAATAGCTGGAAGCTATGCTGTGCCTGCCTCTTTGCAAAAGAACTAGGCCAAAATGGAGTGGTAAAATACGAATCCTTTTGCTGACCTGGTTCAAAACCGCAATAGTGGCGGCCTAATTTGGGGTCGGGCAGAGGCAGTTGCTGTAGCTCCGAAGAGCACACTTCTCAGCCCGTCTGCTTAACTCCTTGCTCAACTTCCTCAGATACATTACTGACCTTTGCATTATGACATCCACCTTTTCTCCCTACCAAACTTTCCTAATGCATATGTTACTAGTCCCATTCTTCTGTGAAAGTTCACAAGAGCTCTGTATAGCATCACAGGGCTTGAGTTGCAGGACCCAAACTAGGTTCCTACAGAAACATTTTTGTACTCTATTGAAAAATGTAATTTCTGTGTCATTGCTGCTGGAATAGCTCACACAGGTACACAATGTGGGGCAATAGCCACCTCAGTCAGGCCTTGCTTGCCAACAGCATCCCTGCAGGATGGAACCAGTTAAAGCATGAAGATAGGGAAAACCTGTGCTCTATCACTTTCAGGGAAGTAATCCCTCACTAATTTTCTTTTTGAAGGAAGCAATGTATAATATTGACCATTTTCTTCTCACTGTGAGAAAGTGTTCCAGAAATGCATAGTTCTCACAGTTTGACCATTGTTCTGTGCAAACAATCATGCAGCCTATCAAGATCTGGCTCCATGTTTGTGGAACAGTCTTCCTTTCCATCTCTGGCTGGAGGAGGATCTTATCCGCTCTCGTAAAGGGTTGATGACCTTCCTCTTTGATTTGTCAGATTAAGTTGCTGAGTGTGCCTATGGAGGCTGAGATGGGTAGCGACTGATGGGTAATTTGTTTTAGCATATAAGTATATCATTTTGGTATTTTAAACTTTTATAGTGTAGTGATTAATTGTTCATTTTTGATTGTATATATTCTGATGTACTGCTCTTTGGTGAAAAGAGTAATATAAATAAATGTTGTTGTTGTTAGTGTTTGTTTTACTCTGAAAACAGTATATTTATGCTCAAAAAATTAGGTTGCATAATCGGCACAAAATAGAATGCATATAAAAATATTGTTTCTGCACAAAATAACTATATTTTAATTTTGTATAGCCTATCTTGAAATGCAAAGATTCTCATTAGTCCAAGAATCTTTTCACCAGAATTTATGAACATTCGTGAAACACATTTTCCAGCCATCACTCCTGGAACCTTCTTCCCCCACAAGCAAGAGCCATCACTTCTTTAACTAGCTTCAAAACGGAGTTGAAAACCATCCTGTTCAGAGAAGCCTTCCCAGGCATTGCATAATTGTCGCTTACTATCTGATGTTTTTTTGTTTCCTGTTTATTGAACCATTTCCTGTATTGCTATGTATTGTATATGTATTATCCTACTTGAGAGTATGTATTTTCCCTGGATGAAGATTAACCTTCCATTTTGAAGCCAAGCCCTCCCTTCAGTCCATCTGCCTTGGTCCAGGCCTTGGAGGTTGAGAGGAACTGCTGGACCTCTTACCCTTTCCCGTCACCACTCCCTTCTCCTTCTGTGTCATGTCTTTTTAGATTGTAAGCCCGAGGGCAGGGAACCGTCTAACTAAAAAGATTGCATGTACAGCGCTGTGTAAATTTACAGCGCTTCATAAATAAAGGTTAATAATAATAATAATAATAATAATAATAATAATAATTTTAAAAATATATTCTCCCCATCCCCAGTTGTTTTAGTAGTCTACTCGAATGCTGAATTAATGTTTAGTATATGCTTAATTACCCTAAAGGCACCAGATCCTGATTGATCTTGGAAGCTAAACGGGGTCTGCCCTGGTTAATACTTTGATGAGAGATTGCTAATCAATACTAGGTGTTTTAGACTATATTTCAGAGGAAGGACTAGGCAAAGTCACCTTTGAGTATTCCTTGCCTAAGATAACCCTATGAAATTCATGGGGCCACCATAAGTTTACAGGCAACTTGAAGGCACACATTCACTCATATGTAACTTTTCCCTCTGACATATGCCTTAAAAGTCTAAACAGTCTTGATACTTTTTTAAAAATGTAAGGAGGGGGTTATAACAATCACTGTTCTTCTAAAACATGAAGCAATCACATTTTACTGTGTTTATCCATGCATTGTACAACCTTGAAATAAAAGCAGGGAAAGAAAAACAACAAATGTTTGCTACCAAGATGAATTCAGGGTAAATAAATGATATTGTATATAGTCTTGTCTGTACTACTAGTGGTACATCTATGGGGAGAAAACATCATCTTCTTTATTGACTTCAATGTTAGATAACAAATCCTTTCTGTTTTGGGACAGTAGCTCAGCTGTAAGAAAATGAAGGAAGATAAGAAATGTGCTAGGTAGATGCTGGAATGTACAAGGGATTTTTAAATGCATAAAAGGAGGTGGGAGTGAGAAGGCTGAAAGGCAAATATTAGTTTTGTGTCATTTTTCAATGGGGGAGGGAAGCTTTTGTAGAATTCCATCCCATTCCACAGACCCATTCAGTGCTGCAAAGTAAGCAATATATCACATCAGTAAGAGTTTGGTTCTCAAACTATTTTGCTGTCTGCCTGCAAGCCTCATTCCGGCCACGAGACCTTGAGGGAGCATGGAGATGATGAGACTGTCTATCTGCCACAGTGAAATGGCAACACAGTTGTAGAAGTGACCTTCCATTAAAGATAGAAATAGGTGGAATTACTGTGTGTTTGTTTTCATTTAGTTTCATTTCTCCTGCCTTGTTATCACATGGAGTGCTAGCCAAAAGATAAGGCTGACAGGTTTTCAAGCCAATCAGCGAAAAAGCAAAAATAATGTCTGTTTGCACTAACAGCCTGCATCCCCATTTTGCATTCATAACATAACCGTGGAATCTGCCATCCCAGAAAGCTGGAGAAAGGCACTCAAATTAAATTTCTCACAATAAAATTCAAATGTTCCTGAAAGTTAGACGCCTTCCAACTACTTCAGACATACTCGGCTATCTGAGAATTAGAGGAGTCATTACAACAATCTAATTTGAACCCTTGATGTGTATGCTGCTGACCTAATAGACAATTGATTTTCTACAATTTTTTTTCCTTGCTGACCGTGGGGAAAAGATGCAAATTGAGCATTATATCCACAGACTAATTTTATTGTGCCTTTGCGTCTTCATAAAAAGATAAAGTTTGGGCTAATAAAAATAAAACATTTCTAGGTCTAAAATGAACAAATGTTTATGCAGGCAGGTAAAAAATTGGTTTGTCATTTAGGGGACATAAAGAACACCACAATAATCTTTAGGCAAAACAAATGGGGATTGCTGCTTAGTTTTTAGCTTTCATTGACAAAATCACTTTAATGTAGTGTGGCTTTTCCAAAACAGGGTGACAGAAAATTAGATTTATTTATTTATTTATTGCTTTGTTCTTATACACATACATAGTTCCTAAACCCTTGCTGAGAAGCATAAAGACAAAATAAAACTAGAAAATTGCAGCACATTTACAGTGCAGTACCATGTATGCTTACTGAGGGCCAAGTCTGACTATATATAGTGCCTAGGGTTCCATGCTTTAAGACAGGGGTGGGCAACTGCAGGGGGCTAGGGGCCACTTTCCCACAGATCCCTCCATGGGTTTCAACCTCCTCCTATGTTGTTTCCTCCTCTTCCTTTTCCTCCTCCTCCTCCCTTCTCCTTTCTCCTCCTGGTATTTCTTACCTGCCTCTTAAAATATAAACCATAAATTAAAACATATCAAACAAATACATGTTAAAACCAATCAATAAATACTTTAAAACCATAATTTTAAAAAATCTGGATAGGCTGCCTCTCCAGTCCATCTCAAAGTAGTGGATGGAAGTGATATGTGTAGTGTTTCTGTATGTTGCCACTTTTTCTGATTTTTGTGGTGGAGGGAAATGCACAGAAAAAATGGGGGAGCAATTTCAGGATCTGAAGGATTAGCAGGAGGTTTTAGGGCCACAAGAGTGAAGTCTAGGAATCACACTGTCCTCACCTCTACTTTAAAAGGCACCAAATTTATCTTCCTCAACCCATGGGGAAAAACAGAGGAAGAAAGGAGTCTCTTGTCTTCAAACTCACTGCATTCTACACGAAGAAAGCAATGAACTGACAAGGGCTGCATCCACCCTGGTCTGAACTAGTGGCACTGACACAGAGCTTTGGTGCCATGACAAAGTCCTCTTTCAGAATTCCCTAGCATTGAGCCACAGGACTTAAAGCAGTGTGAAACTAGATTATTTCTACAGCCAAGAAGTGTGAAGAGCTACTATGCTCCCAACTTCATGTGTCAAATCAGCATGAAGAACAACTGAATAGGGCTAAGTAATAAAACAGTCCTACTCTTTCTCTTCTTGTTTGTACGTTGCCTTAAGATTATTCCACAAAAGGCTAATTTGTAGACACTTCAGTCTACTTTTTCTCTCACATTGGACATGTTTAAGTCCCGGAAAAGTGGGGAGGGGGGAACGGACACAGACACAAACAGGGAAAAGAAGACAAAATATATATCCCTTTTTCCACACACCGCAATCTGCTCTGTTTTCTGTCTTGCTCCTCCTCTCTCCTTTCAACCAAATGTTATCTCTTCTCAACTGCATGTTTGAGATGAAATTCTTCTCTAAGTTTCTTTTCAAAGGCAGCAACAGGTAATTTCAGCAACTGTCTTCCTGCCGCAGGACAGTCTTTGAAAACCATGCCGTTTTCTAAAGCTATTTGCAATTCAAGGCTTATTCTGTTCAAAATTTGTGTATGGTTGTTTTGTGCAGAAACAGCATTTTTGATGAAAGAAAAAAGCATTTTCAGTATGAAAAATAATATTTCAATGTAAAAAAGGTAATTTCTGCACAGAAAATGCTGCTATGCAAATCAACCATGTGCAAATTTTATGCAGCACAAATCTCCAATTGCAGCTTTTTTTTTTCTGCACAGAAATCATTGCTGTGCCGGAATTAATATTAATTTCTACAGAGAAAATGCTTTTTCCTGTACAGAAATGCTTTTTTAAAAAAATAAAACAACCACAGGTGAGTTTTGTGCAGAATGAGTCCCAAATTGCAAAAACGTTTGTCAATCCAAGAGTCTTCTTGTCAGGGATTCTTGACCTTCAAACACATGTTTTTTCCATTATTTTTTAAATATTTTCAAATATTCTATCTATCCCTAGTTCCCATCTGACCAGTTTCATTTTCTCCCATCTCACTGAGTATGTGCCTTTCTTTCTCCCAAGCCCTGATACTGTGATCCATCTGAGGGACAACTAAAATGTCAGTAAGTCCTTATCTCTCATTAGTCTAAAAAAACTATGTTTGGAAAAAGAGTAGGCAATAGCATTTGGACCAAACACTGTTTTGGCTGTTTTTGTCAAAGAATTTTTTCAGGTTTGGAAATCAGCAAGGAATATATCCCACAAAGAATTCTTTGGGAGCCAGTGTGCTTCCCTTGCCCCAGACCACTGTCTGGTCTGGCTATAACAGTATATCTGTGGTAGATTTAATGTATTCTAACACTATCAAGAAAAATAATATAATATCTATTTTTATTTTTACCTTATTTTGAACATCAAATAAGCTTAACTTTCTTTTTTGATCCCATTCTACCCACCCCCTGCCCCCAGCATTCACTTTTGGGAGGTCCAAGTCTCAGTTTGCCTAAAGCACCAATAGCCCTTGTGTTGGCTCTGTGTTTACTGAGAAATAAATTATACTGAGCTGGGCAGGGGCAGGCTTGCTCACAGAGAAATGGCTATAAGATTGCAGCCTTGGCTATTTCCTAGTAAATTACATGAGATAAAATTCTAAGGCTATTTGTTTTTTAAAAATCTCTGTGACTATAGCTGTCACTGTCGGCAGGGTTAATATGGATACAATCTCTTTGCTTAGATGAATCTGAAATGTCAGACCTGGCCACAGTGACACAGCCCTTAGTTACATCTTATTGGGATTATTTTACTGTGCTGTATGTGGAGCTACCTTTGAGGAATTTTTGGAAACTTCATTTGGTCCATAGAGTGGCTGCCAAATTGTTAATTGAGGCTCACTACAGGGACCACACAACTCTCTTGCAGAAACAGCTTCATTGGTAACCAGTTTGCTTCCAGGAATAATTGTAACTTTCAAAGTGCTATGCAGCACAGGTCTAGGACTGTTGCCACACTGCAGAATTAATGCAGTTTGATACCACTTTAACTGTTGTGACTCTATCCTATGGAATCCTGATATTTGCAGTTTGTTGTAGCACCAGAACTCTCTGACAGAGAAGGCTAAATAATTCACAAAACTACAAATCCTAGATGTTTATCACACTATGCTCTTAAAGAGGTACTATTCCATTGTGACTCCTCTAGCAGCCTCCTGTTGCATGCTGGGATTGGCAGTTTTAAGGAGCTGAACTTCTCTGCCTGAGAATTCTAAATACCCCTCCTTAAAACTGCCAATCCCAGCATGCAACAGGAGGCAGCTAGAGGAGTCACACTGGAATAGTACCTCTTTAAGAGCTCGTCTGATAAACACCCTAGAATTCCATAACATTAAGCCATGGTAGTTAAAGCAGTGCGAAACTGCATTAATTCTGAGGTGTAGACACAGCCTAGGTTATCTGTCAAACTGATATATGCCTGTGTATTGAGATCTTCTGAGAAGGCCCTTCTCAGTTCCCACCACCCTCACAGGTACGTCTGGTGGGAACACAGGAGAGGGCTTTCTTGGTGACTGCACATTTGGGGAGGCAAAAAAATGCATAATGAATTACATATCCTTCAACATTTAACAGATGAAAACTGGAACATGTATAGCCAAGAAAGTGTGTGGTTAAGATGGCAAAAGTTATTAATAAGGAAGAACAAACAAACTAGGAGAGGCTGCAGCAATTTGACATTGCTTGAGCCTACAGGGAAAGGTAAAATTTCCTCCCCCTCCTCTCCTACCTGCCTAATTGAGTGCTAACTACTTTTGCATTTTGCATTTTCAACTCAGTTTGAAGCAACTGAACTAAGTGGAAGACAAAGTAAGATGACACACAATTGATAGGGTCTGTTCCTACCATATTGGACAGTTGAAGAAGATGCAGTTATGGTAACAATTTAAAGTAGCCTGAGATCAGTAGCTTGAGAGATCATCAAACTAAAATCAGCTAACCTATTTAAATCCAAGAATAGCAAACTAAAACATGTACTGGTAGACGCTTATTTTCTTTCCCTTTCACCTCTTAATGGTGAATTTCATCTAACCTTGCTTCTGTTGAAGGTGGTCTGTGCATAAGGAAAAATTATGCACCCTGTTTCAGTGTTAATACCTGACTGCATTTGAAACTTAATAGTCCAGTGAAAGGATGTTCTTGTCAATCAAAAGGCCAGCAATATCTTCAGGTAAAATTATATTTCAAATATATATTTTAAAAAGTCAAACATGGCAAAGCAATTTTGAGCAAAAGGAATTTTTTGCCTTTCCCACTCATAAATTGTTTGTTTTTAATCTGCATGAAGTACTGGAAGCAAACATTTCTGCATCTGTGCTTTCAGACACTGTCATACTCAATGCCTTAGTGAGGAAAGGAAATTAACTAGCACACAAAAGCGACTAAGTTTATGCCCCCAGCCCCTCCCCACCTAGTAGGATTTTGCATTTAGATAATTCACCAGCATCTGCCGTATTTTGAATGCAGGTTCCCAAGAAACAGAATACAAAACAGAGATATGAGTGGCATGTTATTTTATTCCTACAGCCAAGATTACAGTAATGTGCAATTAAGAGCAGAGAATAGCATTTAATGTCACCTGCCTGCATCCTTATTGTAGCATAATAGTTTAGAAGGCAACTGCTCATCTCTTTCCCCCTTTCCTGCACTGCTGTTTATAAGACTTTAGAACAGATAAACCTCAATATCCCTCAGAGATGGATGTAAAGCAGTAAGCAATCCCAAGAATCAATGATACGTTAAAGATGTCTCCTCAAAGGCATATATCATATACTTAAATTTGATGTATAATCCCCAAACACCAGAAACTTCCCCATCTTCCCCAAATGCATATTGTCTTTTATCTCATGTCATGCAAGAAAGCAGGACAGGAAGAATGCCTGTAAAAAAAAAAACACACACACACACACACTATTGAATTCCTTTGGGACTCAGGCTCAAGGTTTGATGGTATGGCTAAGAATTAGTGAACTACTTACCCTAATACTGAAACTACTGCTGCATGTTGTTGTTATTGTGTGCCTTCAAGTCATTTCCAACCTAAAGCAAACCTAAGGTGAACACATTATGGAGCTTTTTTTGGCAAGATTTGTTCAAAGGGGTTTTTGCCTTTGCCTTCTCTGAAGCTGAAAGAGTGCAACTTGCCCAGTGGATTTTCATGGTTGAATAGGTATTTGAATCCTGGTCTTCCAGCTCATAGACCAATGCTCAAACTACATGCTGGATGTCCAGAATTAGTGGAGGATGGGTCCAGCCATCATCTCAGTTATTAGCAGTCCCATGGGGCATTACTAAGCCACCATTTGTTATTCTATTGCCCACAACCAGTGTACCAAATGAAAGGATGTTCTCAGTGGTGGACAACAAGGTAACATTTGGCACACTTTCATATGCTTCCCCATAAGGACTTCCTTTAAGCATTATTCTCACTCTGATGCTGCTCTCACTCAATACTATTTCAATCTTCTGCTATCCTGTTAATTAAACAGATGCTTAGAAACTGCTGTATTTGACACAATTCTGATGGAATGTTTTCCCAGTGTTTTGCCTCTTTTGCAAGGACTCAAGACATCATTTGCTGCTCAGGTCCTAACATAGGGGCTAAGCATGCCTGGTAATGGCGCTGCTCCATTATTACTAAGAGTACTTTTGGCTCTCCTGGCTGCTTGCCTAATGCCAGATTGACTCATGAGATTAAGGCTTACTTACCTCTGGCACTTGCCTCAGGCTGCCCACCTAGCTGCTTTCTTGGTGCAAAAAACCTAGGGGAAACTCCTAACACACCTCCTGCTGCTTAACATGATGCTTCTTGCTCGCAATCAGGCACTATTCTTGCTTGCCAAGATCAATGGCTGTTGTTTTCTTATAGTTAAGTGCTGGTGCATTTTCCTGCCTCTCTTTGCTTGTCTCCTCCACCATCTTCCTCCTAATACTGCCAAATTATCTTACCAGCTCCTTCTGTTGTACCTCCTGTGACCCAGGTAGCTCTTCCCTGCCCTGCTACCTATTAGACTGAAACAGTAGCTCAGCTTGTGCCACTCAGTAGGGTGCTCCTCTATGATCTCAAAATTATCATGGTTCCCTAGCAAGAATCATTAGACCATGATTGCCTTCCTTTGTTTCCATTCTGCCAATGCCCACCCAGTGCTGGGATAAAACAGCCAGACCTGTTGAGTGGCACCCTCACGATGATGTAGAGGCTTAGGACTTACTTGTGCCTGATAGTCAGTGCTTCATCCTTGTTCTGCCAGTCTGCCAGCCTACAAAAGCTACCTCAGCTCTCCTGCTATGCAGTTATCTTCCAAGCGACTTCATGTAACAAACATTGCATTTTGTCTATTAAAAACCCCCACAGCATTTCACAATGTGGATTAGCAATCAATGCATACTC
Source organism: Sceloporus undulatus (assembly GCF_019175285.1). Taxonomy (NCBI): domain Eukaryota; kingdom Metazoa; phylum Chordata; class Lepidosauria; order Squamata; family Phrynosomatidae; genus Sceloporus; species Sceloporus undulatus. The sequence continues at coordinate 79,311,944 of NC_056525.1, forward strand.
AGAATATAAATCCACTGCTCCCTTATACACTGTTTCATTGTCAATATTTAATTGAATGTGTGTCCTGCAAAAGTCCAACATTTCACAGTGCTGTGTGCAAAACATTGTATTTTGCACAAAATACAGGGGAATTTTGTTTTTGTTTTTGCAGAAAACATTTTTCCACATACAAAAATGGACTGTGTGCACAAAAAGTCCTTTGCAGTTATTGTTATTGTTGTTGTTGTTGTTGCTATAAAGAGGCTGAACAGACCACCCCTAAGGGGTGGCCTGCAGCCACCCCCTTCAGTACTGGATTGGGACCGTAGCCCCAATTTGGTCTTTCCATGACACAAAAAGGAGCTGTAAAAAGTGGCTCCTTTTTCACCATGGAAAGGGTGCCATAGCTGCCAGTGTCGTAGCTTTTCAGCACTCCTTTGGTGCTGCATCATCTGGACGCAGCACCAGAGAAGCACCATGATGCCACCTGCCATGTGGTGGGGTACAAGGTGTCACACTGGCATGGGGACAGAGTCAGAGCGTGTGTTGTGTGGATACCACACCCCCAATTCACCCCAATGCTGGTCTGTCAAGGCTCTTATTCCCTAAATGTGAATAATCTCATAGAGTACAGTATACAAATATTTCTAAATATTCTTCAGATTCATAAAGAGTTATAACAAAACATTATTTGTGGCAAGTATACTGCTTCACTTTAGAAGGTCACATGTTGTACTGAGCTTTGCGGGTCTATATTAATGGTATGGCAGAGACTATGAGAGAGCAGCATATTTTCATTATCCTGCACTCTCACTAACATAACCAGATTTACCCCTTAGTGCCACAATCTGTTGTGTTTCAGAGATCAATCTGATCATGTTGAATAGCTTGAACTTTTGCAGGACACACATTCAATGAAATATTGAAAATGAAACAGTCTGTAAGCGGGCAGTGGATTTATATTCTGAGTGTGCACTGACTGCTAATGTGCAGAATATATCCTGTTATTATATTAGGCTTTCACTGGCAGGGTATCACACCAAGAAGGAAGGAAAGATGTTAGGAAAAGAAAGTTTGTAAAGACAAGTTTTTAGTCAAGGCAAGTAAGACCTGTAATAGAAGTCTCAGGCAGTCAGCCCCACTTTCAGGATACTTTGTATTCCATTCCACCTCCTATTTTTAATTTTTTTGTCCTCCAGCAATCAGCCAGAATTCCATGATATCTGTGCCATGTTCAATTGTCTTCCTCCCCTTCTTTTTTATATTATTTATATTGATTGGTTGGGTGCTGTTATTGTTGTTTATACTTTTACAAAGACATTTCCATGAGTCTTCTGACACTTCTCTCTGGTCACTAGCCCATAGATGGTGACATTTCACATCAAGAAACACACCTCAAGAATGAATTTGCTGCTGACACATAGATAATGCCTTAATTGAATAATGTTCATAGGTAGTATGCTATTAAAAACTAGCTACTGAGCAGCAACAGTAGGTATGGACTATTGCCTCCAGGCTGTGGTGCTAGGCTTCTTGGGGCTATCTGGTCAGGCCACTGTGGGGGATATAGGCATAATCCCACCCCTTTGATCTCTCCCTGCCAGCCAAGCACTATTGTTTTTCCCTCTCAGCGTTGGGTTGCAGGAGTGAAAAAAACAGCTCCAGAAATGCAGTTGATTCAAACTTCCCGCGCTTTGGAAAATGGTCTCTTTAAAGCACATCCCACCTTTTTTTCTCTTCTGCCAGTTATTTTTAGTCCGCTTATCTACACCGATGTCTGATTCCCAGAGCTCAACAAAGCCATGGAGGGGGTTCTCCTGGGAACATCATTAGATGTTTTTTGTTTATGCATATATTTGCTATTGCATGGCCACAGTAGAATGCAACTTTAAATCCTCACGTCATCATTATGACAAAGGTATGCATGATTTGCTTGGTATTAAAAAAAAACTATCAGCAGAGTTGTGGGTTAGGGGTTGTTTTTTCCTCTTTCCCAAGAAATAAAACCACAACAGATTCTGATCCCAAGTTGGTGCAAACTAAAGCTCTTGCACGCATATTATATTGCTGAGAGATTATATTACTATATGGCTGAGAGAATATAACTCCCCCAAGGCTAACCTATCCCAGAGTTTCTTGCTAAGAGTTGATCTGAAGGGTTTGCCACTGCCATCTTCTGAGGCTGCCCCCCCCCCCACGGGTGCTCAAACTGTGTGATGTAGATGAACATCATTTGACTGAAAGTGTTCTAAAAATCCCGAGAATGATCGAAATGGCAATTCCATTTTAAATCAATACAAATGGTAATGTGAACTTCTTTAGGGTTAAATTGCCATGGAGAGATTCGATTGGTGTAAACATAGTGGGAACTTTGATTCTATATTGCATCATCAAATCTCCCCGGAGCTACTCAGCACAAAAATGCTGGTGTGAATGGGGCTGTTGAATTGTAAATGGGTTTACAGAAGTTGGAACTAACCAGCAGAATTCTGGCCAATCTGGCCTTTTTTAATCTTTGCAAAAAAAAAAAAAAAAAAAGACAGATTTCAATGGCTGTGCAGTGAATCACATCATCAGTTGTGACAGTGAGATGACAACATTAGCAAGAGAAGAGATTTTATTTACTCAGGAGTTCTTTTTCACTTTAAAACAAATTCCAACTTTAGAGTTTGGTCATATAGTCAAGATCTAATGCAGAATCTCAAGGTTATAATTACAAGACAAAATGTCTAGATAAATGAAGCTATTAAAATGTGGATACTAGTGCACACATTATCACTTACAACATACCAAACAAAATATTAAATTACATGTATCTTAAAAAGAAGCCCACCCAGCAAGAAATGTGTTTCTGTGTGTGTGTGTTTGCATTAGTGTACAAGAGAGAAAGTTAAATCCTTCTAGCCTAGGGAGAGCTTTTAATTAAAGTCAAAAGGAACTTTAATAGTCTAGGGAAAAAATAATCTAGCACAGCAAGAACTAAATTAATAAAATAAATGCAGCATGCTGAACCCTTGAGGCCTTGGTCTCTGTCATCATTTATATAAAGAATGGGATATGTCATTAGAGAAATGCTGTAAAAGAAAGAAGGGAGGAAGAAAAGGATGGAAAACTGGCTGCCTAACATGTCAAGAAAGAATTTAACCAGACGCATAAACTAACACTGCCACACAGGTGTTTGCCAGGTATTGAACAAGATGAAGTATTTTCTCCTTAATTTGTCATTGTGCGTCTTCAAGTCATTTCTAATTTACACTTACTCTATCACAAGTTTCCTGGCAGAATTTGTTCAGAGGGGGTTTGCCTTTGACTTTGTCTGAGTCTGAGAGAGTGTGACTTGCCTAGGTTCAGCTAAAGGGTTTCTATGGCTAAGCAGGGATTTAAACTCTGGTCTTCAGAGTCATAGTCCGGTCTTCACTAGGCCGGCCCAGTACCATCAGGGGCTAGCCTGAAGAAGAAGAGCCCTCCCTCCGGTCCATCTGCCTTGGTCCAGGCCTCAGAGGGAGAGAAGAATGCTGGACCTGATTCCCTCCCTCCTCACCATTCCCTTCTCCTTTTGTGTCGTGTCTTTTAGATTGTAAGCCTGTGGGCAGGGAACTGTCTGTTATCCCCTCTATTGTAAACCGCTCGGATTCCCAGTGATTGGGCGGTATATAAATAAAACCTATTATTATTATTATTATTATTATTATTATTATTATTGTTCAATGTTCAAATCACTACACCATGCTGGCTTTGAACATATATAACACTGAACAAGTATAGCTGTCTGCTACCACACTGCTGCACTCCATCCTCTTCTTGCCAGCTAAGAAGGGTTTCATTCTACCCTGTTTTTTCAGGGCATGTTATAGGTGCTATCAGATTACTGTATATACTCATGTATAAATTTAGAAATTTTAGTCAAAATTGACACAAAAATGGAGTCAATATACATGGGTCAATGTAAGGATTGCACCATGACTTATCTTAAAAAGAACCATCCTCTTCTCTGAGTAGAGTGTTGAAAGCTGAGATCTTAGTCCTTTCTGGGAACAACTAAAAGAAGCATCAACTCTTTTTACTCTCTGCACCATGGTGCTGCTTCTGGCTTTCTTGAATACCTGGGTGGTAGTTCTTTGGCATTTCCTCCCAAAGGAGCACCAAGAAAATAGACATGTGTCCATTTTCTTAGCCCAGCCTCCACTTGGTCACCTCCCTAACACATTGCACAGCCACCATTTACTGTAGTTCCCTCCAAATTTTAAGGTGAGCACAAAGAGTTACCCCTGCTGGAATTTTGTAAGTTCTTTGGCATTGTTTTCCTTTGTTTCATCCTTTACACTCTCTGTTCATTCTCTTTTACCGTCAACCTATCCACCAGTCATATCAAAATCCATAATATTGGACTCAGAACCTGTCTTCTACTTATATATGAAATTGATTTATATGTGAGTATATACAGTAACTCCCAGAATATATAAGAAACCAGTTCTGCAGGGAAGGTTGTGGCCTTTATTCCAGTCTGTTCCTAGCTCTGTCTCATGCATTTTACTGAAGGTATGTGAGATAACTGTAGTTTGCAGAATATCAGTTAATAAAGTCAACTCTTTGTTACACTAGAACCTACTCTTGGTTTGAATTCTCTTTCTTACATTTAATTATTTATACCCCTTCTTTCTTGTTAACCTGGGACCCAAGGCAGCTCCCACTAATATTAAAATGGTAGCTATAAAATGTAAGAATTTTAATTTTAAAACTCAAGTTAAATAAATTATATTATTAAGAAACAATTGAATTAAAAGAAATTTAAAAGTACACCATTTCCCTTTAGGAGTGAAAAAAAAAAATAAAGCACTTGCATCAAAAGCCTGCTCCACAACAAACTATCAATTCTCCAAAGTTCAGCTGACTAAAAAGTCTTTGCAGAAGAATTACAACAGGGAAGGGCCTAGTCTAAGCGTTTATCACACACACTTTTGTCTCAGTTCTGGGCATGGGCAGAGGACATGCATGGCCGACTGAAAACGGATTTTGTCACATGCTAAACTGTTGGCAAGGCATCCCCATGCCATCACTGCCCCTAACTTGTCCCCAAGCTGGGCTCAGGTGCATGAATTTTGCTCAGCCAAAAAGCTTTCTTGCTCAGCCTGAAGTTTTCCGGCTGAGCAAAATTAATGCACCTGAGTTCAGCTCAGGAATGGGTTAGGGTCGGCGATGGCATGGGGATACCTTGCCGATAGTTTAGTGTGCGATAAAATCCATTTTCACTTGGCCACGCATGTCCCCTGCCCTTGCCCAGAATGGAGTCAAAAGTGAGTGTGATAGGCTCCCTAGTCTCCTTTGGAAGGGAATTCCAGCACTTGGGAACATCCACCCCATCAACTATATTCTTGGTAAAGTCTTTGAGAAATAATTTCAATAGTATAATAATCTTTGTACCAAACCCGTTGACATTATGGAGTCACCGTAAGTCAACAGGTCTCTTGAAGGCACACAAACACACACATACATACACCCCCACATACACACAGAACACAACACACTTTTGTTACCCTAAAAAATTACATAATGCAGACGCGAGGCTATGTGGCCCTTTGGATTGTGGGACACCCCATACCATTGACTACTCTGGCTAGAACCAAGGGAATCTGAAGTTCAATAAAATCTGAAGGGCCACATGGTCCTCACCTGAAATCTACTCTACTGTCTGTGTGAAAAAGGAAAAAAAAAAACAGATATAAGTGTGTCTACCAAAACATGAAAGCCACCTAACAGATGAAGTGTTGACTTAGGCCACATGGGGAACCTGTGCCTTTCCACATGTTACCAGAGTACAATTCCCATCACCCCCAACTAGAACCCGGGAAACCACAATTCAACTGTACATTCAGGCACCAAGATCAATGGATGACATTGGGCCAGATGCTGCCTCTCAGCCAAACCTAACAAATATAACATGACAGGTGTTGTGAAAAGAAAAATAGGGTGTGCGGGCAGGCTACAGCACCTGATATTCATTGGCAAGGCCACATCCAAGTATTAACCAGGACTGACCCTACAAGATAGGCCCAATTCCTTTAAAAAAAAAAAAAAAAGGCTTCAAAAGCACAGAAAGAGCACATTTTGTACCAAAGTCAAGTTTTTCTTCTTCTTCAAAAGTCAAAGATCAATTTCAGGACTGATATCACTCACAAAGGGTACATAAGCCTGCCCATAAATCATGGGCTATAAATAATAGTTATAGGAATATTGGCCTGTTACAGACTGCCAAAATAAAGCTGCTTCGGGTCTCTTTGGAGGTATGCTGTTTAAATGATGCATGCACCCTAAGAATCCGGAAGCTGCACCAAAGCTGCACTCCAGTGCTTAGGAATGGAGTGTGGCTTTGGTGCGACCTCCAGACTCTTAGGACCCATGCATCATTTAAATAGCATATCTCCAAAGAGACCCGAAGCAGCTTTATTTTGGCAGTCTGTAACAGCCCATTGGTTTAGTTTATCCTTGTCTTTTACTTGTTCAGTCCCTTATCCTATTGAGTTTCCATTCATAAACCTTGTAATAAAGCTATTACACTTCAGCTGTGTGGAATAAGTGTTTCTGTTCTTGTTAATTTTCTTTTCTCTTTCTAAAGCTGTTCTCCCGAGCCAAAGAAATCTGCATGCTATACAATACAGGAGAAGAATGTTAATGATTTCTCAGCACAGCTTAAAACCATGAAAAGCTTTTCTTTTCACAGTGAGACGTAACAGCCCACCTCAGGTTCACTGTAGCTTTTAGCAATCAGCAGTTTAATTTTTGCCCAGTATTTTAAAAATACATCATAAAGCAATTTATCATTCGTGGCATCTAAGCAAACATCCATAACTGGAGTGCAGTCCAATATAGTAGGGGTAGAGAAAAACAAGAAGAAAGGCAGTTATGACAGAGAAGAAAATAGACATTTATTTATTGCTTACAGTCTTCTAATATGGTGTTTGGAAAAATCAGACATAAAGATTTGCTCCCTGGGCAGACAAGAGAGATTAGAAGAAGGAAAGACACAAAAGTTTCTAACAGCTTTGCTGAAGAGACAGGTTCTATTGTTTTCTACTTAAACAGTGCCAGGTCACTTCTCAAGGTTGGGAGGAAAAAATGACCTTTGATGGCTTGGTGACAACAGTATGTCATAGAATGAAGTCTGCATAACACAGTACACAGGAAATATTTCACTTTCCTATTCTTCAATTGAGAATTCAGCACTTCAGCTGAATGCAAATAGGTCACCAACTTGTGTATATGATGAAAATGCAAGTGCAATCTGAGTATCTAGGCATATATCTATAATAAAATTGGGACAATTAATAAGATGTCATTAAATGTAGAGCTAATGTTTCACAGCCTCATATCAGAGATATGTATACAGACATTATCATAACAAAGCTGAAAAACCACATTATCAAGGACCTAGGGTTTTTTTAAGCTGTCTTTTCTAACACTAGAGCAATTTATATTTGAAGAGTTTTCTTTCCTATTGAGATCTTCATTGACTTGTATAAAAAATACCGCTTTTAATCTCCAATCCCCACTGGCATTTTCACATAAGCACTGGAAATGCTATTGGGCTTTAGAGATTTAATTTAATGAAGGAAAAGTATTTCTATTAAAGTGTATAATTTTTCCCCAACACAACATCTTTAGAAGCACCAGAGAAGCTAGATTATTTCCAGTCTGAAAAACTGGCTGCTCTGTGCCCTTTTAGAGCTCCAGCTTCACAAAGAAAGCTTAACAATGGTTGAGCCTGCAAGGTATAGGATAAGGGACCCTTAAATCCAGACTAACTGCTGAAAATGCCAAGCTTCTGAAGTTCTACTATACCACTTAGGCTACACTACAACCTCAGAGTGGTTCCATTCCTCATGAATGTTTGCATGCAAATGTACACATAAAGCGTGTGAGGAGGGTGGGAGCAGGCAAAAGGAAACTGGCCTTCAGATATAGAAAAACTGTGGCTAGCAGCAGAGGTTGTAGACTGGCAAGTGACACCATTACTCCTGCTGAGCATGTGCTGAGGATCATATTCCAGCAGAGGAGCTGCCCCATCACTGGATTCCAAAAAAGCCAACAACTCAGCTTCTTGGAATTTAAGTGATTTCCACTGGCCTTTCCTCCACAGAACTCAAATGAGAAGGCAGCCAGGCATCTTGTACCTTAATTATATGGAATGGATGTTTTAGGAGATAACAGTCATTGTAATGCCCACATAAGGTAAGTAAGTTTGCCAAATCCTCGACGCCATACAATAACTACAGGCATCATCAGAAGTTCTTCTCTGCTTTGCATAGACTCAGGGGCTCTACAGATTGCCCCTAAGGGGCAGCGGGAGGCCACCCCTTTCCTGGTCAGATCAGGGCCAAGGCAACCTCACATCACAGCCCCAATCCATCCTATTTGGATGTAGCGCCAGAGGTGCGTCATGATGGCACGTGCCATCTGGAGTGGCATGCACCATCATGGTGCCATGGGGGTGGAGCTAGGGCAAGCATCATCAGGACGCTGAGCCCTGACCCTGCCCACAGGCCTTTACTCTAATTATTTAAGCCTCACTCACACATAAGACAGTAAGGCAGATATAGACTATCCACGCATATCCAGTAAGTTTCTAGGCTGATAAAGAATCTGAAGCTAAATTTCTTGCATTTATTTCTACCCAACATAAATGATGTGCAGTGTGCATTTTTCAAAATGTGTATAAGCCCGTTCTTTCTGTTTGTCTGTCTGTGTAAACATTTCAGTGATCCCCCCCCCTGCCCACTGCCTTCCAGTAATAAAGGGAAGTGGTGGCTCAAGTGGTTAAGACACTGACTCTGTGGATTGCAAAGATTAGCAGGTTGGCAGTTCGAGACAATTCGAGGTCCGGGGCACATGATGAGGTGAACTCCCATCACTAGTCCCAGCTTCTGCCAGCCTAGCAATTTGTAAGCATGCAAATCCAAGTAGATAAATAGGTACCACTCCTATCAGAAGGTAAACAGTGTTCTGTGCAATCATGCTGGCCACATGATCACAGAGTAGTCTCTGACAATGCTGGCTCTTTGGCTTAGTAATAGAGATAAGCATCACCCCCTATGTTCAGACACAACTTGACAACCTTGGAGATTATCGCACTGCATTCTGAGAACGTTCTCATCACGTGATGAGAACGGAACACATTTGAGTATACCGCACGTATGTGTTCCAATCGGGTTCTCAGAACATTCTAAATGTGTTCCACATGTGTTCCAGGAGGGTACAGATCAAATGTGTTCCCAGCGAGCTGAAACGTGATGAGAACGTTCCAACAGAGGTGTGTGCAGTATCTTATCCGTTCTCAAATCCGTTCTCTCATTCCTCCGTCTCCTGATTGGCTGAAAGAATGACAGGCAGGGAGGCAGGGAGGCAGGCAGGCGAGCGACTGCAGTGAGGAAGTGTGTGGGGGGGGAAGAAGGGGGAGGGAAGGGAGGAAAGTTGGGACAAGGGAGAGAGAGGAAAGGAGGGAAAGGAGAGAAAGAGAGAGGGAACAGGGGGCCAGAGCAGAGAGCAGAGGGAGAGGGTCTGGCTGCTTCTCGCGGGGGGGGGGGGGGGGGGCTCTGGTGTCATGTCCAGCGGGGCTCCTGTGCTGGCAGCCTGCAGGAAACAGGGATGGCAGGGATGCCCAGGACCTTCTCCTCCTTCCCTCCAGGAAGGAACCCACAAAAGCTCCTCTGTTTGGAGCACCACACAAAAGCAAGCAAACAACTCCCAGAATTCCATAGCAAAGAGCCAGACAAGAATTAAAGCGGGGAGGGAAGCTCACAGGCCCCACCTGGAATATTTTGTCCAGTTCTGGGCACCACAATTCAAAAAGGACATTGAGAAACTGGAGCGTGTCCAAAGGAGGGTGACTAAAATGGTGAAAGGTCTGGAAACCTTGCCTTATGAGGAACGCCTTAGGGAGCTGGGGATGTTTAGCCTGGAGAAGAGAAGATTAAGAGGTGATATGATAGCCATGTTTAAATATTTGAAGGGATGTCATATTGAGGAGGGAGCAAGCTTGTATTCTGCTGCTCCAGAGACTAGGACCCAAAGCAATGGATGCAAGCTACAGGAAAAGAGATTCCAGCTCAACATTAGGAGGAACTTCCTGTTCGACAGTGGAATACATTCCCTCGGAGTGTAGTGGATTCTCCTTCCTTGGAGGTCTTCAAACGGAGGCTGGATGGCCATCTGTTGGGGATGCTTTGATTGTGATTTCCTGCATGGCAGAATGGGGTTGGACTGGATGGCCCTTGTGGTCTCTTCCAACTCTATGATTCTATGATTCTATGAAGGCACACATTACATGCACGCGCACACAGGAGGCAAAAGGGTGACAAGCAGCCAAAAAGGGGAATTGGGATGACAGCAGAGGACTCTTCTTTTCTAACCGGTTTAAAGAGCTGCTATGGCTGCCGGGGCTCTGCCCTTGGCCCAGTCCCCTCCCTGGCAACTTGCTTTCCTTCGGCTTGAAGAGACCTGCATGGAGCTCCTCCTTCTTCCCAGCCTTGCAAAGGAGGTTTGGGATGCAACTTGCAAGGCTCATCTCTCCCCATTTCTCTTTCTTCCTGCCTTCCTCCCGATCCCTCCTTCTTCCCTCCCCTCCCTCCCTCCTTCTTTCCCCCCTCTCTCTCACACACACACACCTTCCCTCACTGCAGTTGCTCGCCTGCCTACCTTCCTGCCTCCCTGCCTGTCATTCTTTCAGCCAATCAGGAGACGGAGGAATGAGAGAATGGATTTCTCTCGGCCTTGGTGGAATATGTTCTCGGAACGGTTTCAAGAAAAAGGAATCGCTGTGTGGTAAAATGCCATTCTGATCACGTTCTGATCACGTTCTAGTTTGCTAATGCGGTAATATCCGTTCCAGGACCGTTCTCATCACATTATGATACGGAACGTTCTCAGAACGCAGTGCGGTAATCTCCCTTGTCAACAGGGAATACCTTTACCTAATAAAGACTAGAGCAATAGAAACTAGAGAAGCAAGAGTTGACTCCTTAACTCTCCAGTCTAAATTACATTCAATGTAGTATTGTCAACCACACTAGCATATAATGTGGTAGCATATAATATAGTGGTAATGGACTGGATGAGGGAAAACCGACTCAAGCTGAATCCAGTTAAGATGGAAGTACTTGCTATAGGAACCCCAAATCCAAGAATGGAGTTGAGTCAGCCAGTTCTGGATGGGGTCACACTTCCACTGAAGGATTCTGTTCACAGCTTGGGGGTGCTCCTTATAATATAATAATAATAATAATAATAATTTATTTATAGCCCGCCCAATCACAAGGAATCCAGGCGGGTTACAACAGTAAAAATAAAGAAAATAAAATACAATAAATAAATAAAATACAATAAAATTAAAGAGAGCAAAGTGAGTACATTCACAGTTAGGCCTGATGGAAGTTGGGCCTCTCTTTTTCACTCCTTCTCAGGTCTGATGATGATGTCATGGAGGGAGGGCTCTTCTTCTTGAGGCAAGGATTTTATTTTAATTAATTTTAATTTAATTCTTCTCATTAAATTTAAGAGAAGAATTGGTGGACAGAGTGACATAAGTCACAGTAAATGGGGAGTAGAACTAGGTAGGGAAGGCCTGTCGGAAGAGATCCGTCTTAAGAGCCTTCTTAAAGGCTGTAAGAGTAGAAATGTCACGGATCTCCTTCGGTAGGTCATTCCATAGCTTCGGAGCTGCGATGGAAAAGGCCCTCTCGGTGACTGAACTTAGCCTAGATTTTATTGGCTGAAGTAGATTCTTCCCCGAGGACCTTAGAGTGCGGGACGGACAGTATGGAAGTAGGCGATCTCTTAAGTATTCTGGACCCAAGCCATGTAGGGCTTTGAAGGTAATCACCAACACCTTGTACCTTGCCCGGAAACTAATTGGCAGCCAGTGAAGGGATTTCAAAACCGGTGTTATGTGATCGGTACGACGAGTACCTGTAATTAGCCTGGCTGCCATATTTTGTACAAGTTGAAGTTTCTGAACTTGGCACAAGGGTAGCCCCATGTACAGCGCATTACAGAAGTCCAATCGAGAGGTGACCAGCGCATGTACAACTGTTTCAAGGTCTCCCTGCTCCAGGAAGGGGCACAGCTGGCGTATCAGCCGAAGCTGATAACAAGTGCTCCTGACTGTCGCATCTACCTGAGCTGTCAGGTGAAGCGACGAGTCAAGGAGCACCCCTAAGCTGCGGACAGAGTCTTTCAGGGGAAGTGTGACCCCATCTAGAATTGGCTGACATAATTCCATACCTGGGCTTGGGTTTCCTATAACAAGTACCTCCGTCTTACCTGGATTCAGCTTGAGTCGGTTTTCCCTCATCCAGTCCATTACCGCCCCAAGACAGGCATTCAGAGGAGAGATGCCATCCTTAGTCACTGCATCAGTCTGAGACATAGAGAAATATATTTGGGTGTCATCAGTGTACTGATAACATCCTGCCCCATGTCTCCGGATGATTTTTCCCAGCGGCTTCATGTAAATGTTAAACAGCATAGGAGACAATATTGCGCCCTGGGGTACACCAAATTTTATCTCTCTTTTAGAAGAGCAACTGTCTCCTAGCGCCACCATCTGGAATCTGCCCGAGAGGTAGGACCGGAACCACTGTAGAACAGTGCCTCTGATACCTAACTCTCTCAGGCGTTCCAGAAGGATACCATGGTCGATGGTATCGAAGGCCGCTGAGAGGTCTAAGAGCACCAGCAGGGTCACACTTCCCCTGTCGATGCCTAGACGGAGATCATCAACTAAGGAGACCAAGGCCGTCTCAACTCCGTATCCTGCCCTGAATCCGGTTTGAATATTGACTCCTTGACTCGTTGCTCCAACTGACAGCTCAGGTGGATGCGACAGTCAAGAGCACCTGCTATCAGCTTCGTCTGGTATGCCAACTGTGCCCCTTCTTGGAGCCGAGGGACCTGGAAACAGTAGTATATGCACTGGTAACCTCTTGATTGGACTTCTGTAATGCGCTCTACTTGTGGCTACCCTTGTGCCAAGTTCGGAAACTTCAGTTGGTACAAAATATGGCAGCCAGATTGATCATGGGAACTTCTAGGAATGACCATATAACACCGGTCTTGAAGTCCCTGCACTGTCTGCCTATTAGTTTCCGGGCAAAGTACAAGGTGTTGGTGATTACCTTTAAAGCCCTACATGGCTTGGGCCCAGAGTACTTGAGGGAACACCTTCTTCCTTATTGTCCGTCCCACACACTAGGGTCCTCTGGAAGAAATCTACTACAGCCAAAAAAATCTAGGCTAACATCAGTTTCCCAGAGGGCCTTTTCTATTACTGTTCCTAAACTATGGAACGACCTGCCGGAGGAGATCCGTCACATTCCCCCTCTGACAGCTTTTAAGAAAGCACTCAAGACGGATTTCTTCCGGCTGGCCTTTCCAACTTAGTTACCCTCCCCAGATATAGAGATATTTGCTCCCTCATCTGTCTGCTCTTCCCCGCCTATCCTTCTGCCTATTTTTTTTGTTTAATGTTTTTAATGCCTTTAATGTTTTTAATGTTTTAATGTTTTTATACCATTACTGTTTAATTCTGTTTTAGTACTGGGAATGGAGGGGTAGGTCTAGGTTTTGATTTTTTATCTTTATTGTAACTTGATGTATTTTATTGTTGTAACCTGCCCAGATTCTTTGTGATTGGGCGGGCTAGAAATAAATCATTATTATTATTATTATTATTATTATTATTATTATTATTATTAGGCAAACTTCACTTGAATCATTTGGGGCCTATCTTCCTCAAAGATATCAACAAATTTAAAACTGATAGTGAATGGTCTTCTAATTATAATTGCCACTTTAACAGAAATGGAGTGCATGTTGAATACCATAGTTCAACCAGTTCTGAATTTCAATTCAAACATTCTTGCAGCCCTTCCCAAATTGCCCAGGCTTCCCATGAATCTGCTTATGAGATGTTTTGTATATACTGTGGCTTATGCATGTTTCTTTTTCAATGTTTTTATTCCAAACAATCAGTATTCTCCAAGCAATATTCACCCCAGTAAAACATTCATGTACATGAAAAACTTAATTGCTTACATAGTATTATGAATAATAAAGTTTATGCTGTAGTGCAAACTATGGATGGAAATAATATTTCCATGATTCATTTCCTGGACAAAAAAAAAATGGATTTCCCACCACTTGGGAAATCCATTTGGGAAGAATGAAATAGTGCTGAGAACTTTACACAGTTTTTGCCCACTATTCATGTAGTCTGAAGTTTTTCAGGAAAGCAGTCTGTGCAGAAATTCAAGCTGATTCTTTATGTAACAATTGTGGTTTAGTGCAAAACCATAATTCTCATTTTTTTTAAAAAAAAAAAAGCATGTGAATTTCTGTACAGAATAATTTCCCAAAACATTTCAGAATGTTTTTATCAGCTGAGAATTGTGCTGAAATATTAATTTTCTCCAGAACAGGGAGAAAATTGAGGAAATTATTTGTTCAGACAATAATATAATCTAAATAAGTAAGCAAATAAAACCATATATTGAAAAGAAGATGCATTCAAGTGACAGGTGATTATTCAGACAAGTGGGCAGTGAATGTGAGAAAGCTGAAGTGCATTCTTAAAAATAAGAAAATACAGTATTGAGGCTTTCCCAGTTTGGGTTGGTTTTACTCTATTCTCATGCAAAGTTCAGATCTCAAGGTTGCCTGTCTCCCCTGTGACTTAGAATGGTTTTTCTTTCTTGTAAAGTAATCTTTTCTATCTGTCCCTTTCCTATTTAGAGAGCATAAAAAGTAACCATAAAATGCTATTGGTTTAGAGCAAATCTAATTTGCCCTTCCTATAATACAGAGCCATATGATGATTATCTCATTTTCTCTCCGATAAATGTGGCATTATTGGATGGTGATTGCTAGAGAAGAGGTGAGTGTGTTGCCACTTCAGCTAAATCAAGGTAAGCACAAATCAAAAAGTACAAAATACAGAGCAACAGCAATAAAGCTGCAAGTGCCTCAGACAGGTGACCTGTTTTTCAGTGTTAGTGACACAAAACAGGCTGTCATTTTCTTTACACTATTTACAGCGCTTTCATTTTTCCTTGCCACTTTTGCTTCTAGCTTCAGGAATAGCTGTTTCATAAGAGCTTCTGTTAGGGAGGAGGGAACGCCCAGTCTTCAAGAATAGAAAGGAAATGTCAGAAGAAGATGTGGGGGGAGGGATTTCGATATAGCCTCTTGAAATTGTCTAAGGGGTTTGCATAGAGAAAGGGTCATGGGTTAACACTTCAGTTGTGCAGAAGCCAGAATGAAACACACAGAACTGTGTAAAAGACAGCATAATGCAATCTATGGAAGAAATGACTCCCACATCTCACGTGACAGGCTGTTTGTTACTTACCCATTTACACAGAGTAGTTACATTAGCTACAATGATTTTATATCAGGGCATATAGCTTGAGAATTGCAGATATTATCTGCAATGCTTTCCCAAGTGTTTAAGAGACTGGCAATCTTTGGTGATCAGGTTATAAAAGGCTTTCCCATTAAAATGTGACAAGGGAAAAATAACACCACATGATATGAGATAGCAGGGCGACTACACAGACCACACTGAACAGTGGAACTTCATAATGGACACAGCGGCAATAGCAAAATCCTGGAAAATTGTAAAGTTTGTTCATGATTGCATTTTAAGCAGGAATGTTTGTATCCAAGTATTTATGTCTCCTTTTACACCTATACAGCATGTAAATATCCCCATCAGCATTGAGGCCATGCTATTGAGGACACAGCTGCGCTGGGCAGGACACATTTCTAGGATGAAGGACCATCGCCTCCCAAAAATAGTATTCTCCGGTGAACTCACCACGGGTTAGCGTAAGAGGGGTGCCCCAAAGAAGAGATACAAGGACTCCCTGAAACAACATCTCAGGCTTGGCCAAATTGATCACCAACAATGTTCCACCTTGGCCTCATACCGGGAGGCATGGAGACGCACTATCCACGATGCTGCAGTCTTTTTTTGAAAGCTCACGCCGAACAAGTCTCGAAGAGAGACGGCAACGCAGAAAGAACCACAACCCGGAAACATCACCCAAGGAGACATTCTGCTGTGCTTTCTGCAACCGGACCTGTTTATCTCGGATTGGCCTTTTTAGTCATCAACACGCTTGTAGGAAGCGTGGGATGAGTCCTTCCTGAATCCTCGTTCGTGAAGAAAAGCCAGAGATCCTCATCATCATCCTGCAGTTATAATTTTTCCTTTGTCTAATGCTCTCTAACACAAAATTTCAGAGAAAGATAGAGAACAACCTGGAAGTTTCTGGACACAGTTCTGAAGCCGGGGGGGGGGGGACAGCTGTTGCCTTCCCTTCTCTTATATCACATTGTAGTCTTCCTTATGTGGTCTTATGAGATGCATGTTGGGGATAACTGAGAGTTTTCCAGGTTGATCTGAAGCACTTTGCCCATTCAACTACAGAACAGAACCCATCCCTTCTATTCTGATCCAGAACTCATTCAGATTCATCTAAATCAGCTAACCTGTTTCATTATTTGGAATGCAGGCAAAATTGCTGTCTGTCTTTCTCTCTATCTAGGATCTACCTGTACATGTTTTTTGTGAAGTAACCCCAGGTTCAGCCATCCTAAGGTATTGGGGGAGGAAGCATCCTTTCTTCCATAAAGGAAAGAGCAAAAGAATAGCTGGAGGCTCCTGAGTAAAGCTCCTCTCCCCTAGTCAGTGAATGGCCATTGTGGTGCACCTGGGAGACATTCAACTGTTTTAGATGCATGGGAAAGAAGGAACAGCTTACACCATTCACTGGGGGGGGGGGAGTTGAAGGTTGCTTCTTCTCTTTTCCCAGCTGTCCAAGGATAACTAGATAGATTTCAGGTATACTCCTGTGGATAGTAAGAGGCTTTGAAGTGGAACTGCACCCAGGAATTTCCAGCTGGCCTTCTGCACCTGGAGAGGGAGAAGCCATCACCCTTAAACCATGAGGGAAGCTATGCTGGTACACTTTGCCAGCAGTTGCACTGAATCTCAGCCTTTTTCTTTCTATCTTTACTCAGGCAGAACAAGAAAAAGGATTCATTATGACACCAGCAAAGTCCAGCAGTCTGTCTCCTACTCATCAGCCCAGTCCTAGCTACTATCACTTCAGCTGGCAAGACAATGGTGACATATTAACAATTGGCTCAGAGTAAACATTTGTCCTTCATGTCCTGCTGATGTCAGCTGAAGTGTGTGTGTTTTTTCAATGCATCCTTTTTGCAACCTCTTCTGCAAAATGCAAATGAGCCATGAAGAAGAGAATATGGAGGCTACTGAGCCATTTCAGCCTCATGCTACCCATGTTGCTTCGTGATTTGAATACCTAAATGGCCCAGTGCTCTAACATTCAATTAATGAATCTGAAGGATGCAGAAAAAGAGAAAGGGGGAAAAATAGATTTGCACAAGATGTTGGCTCCATGAACTGTGTTATCCTGAATGACTCACTCTGATGAAGGTTAATGAGGATAGTTCAAATGCTAGGATGTAATTAAATAGAAATAATTAAAGCAGCTGACACTGTGGTAAGCAGCAAAACTCAAAGAGAAAAGCAAGCTTGATTTTTTTTTAATCACTTCTTATTAAGACCTAGAATGTAAGGATTGGAAAGTGTTCCCAATTTTCAAAGCTGTGTGCAAACACAACCTAATTGGCATCTAAAAATAGATCTCATTCTACCTCCTTCCCTTTAGTTCTATGCACACAATAGTCAAAATTTAGGGGAAATATTATAAAATCTTTCATGTTACACTTGTTTTAATACAGCTGCCAAGAGCTACCACGATGGTGTAAACCATCTCCTAGGCTTATTGCCCAAGTCCTATTGTTAGTCATAAATAAAGTAGATACATTAAATCAATGAGATTTGCTGACATGCTGTTTCATCATTCAGCAATTTGATTCAGTGGGTCTACCCAAGCTGAGACTAACCAAGAAGACTTAGGCCTATGTCTTTCAATAACTGTCAGCTGACACCAAATTAGAAGGAGTATCAAATACCCCAGAGGGCAGGATCAGAATTCCAAATGACTGTAGTAGAATAAAAAGCTGGGACAAAACTAACAAAATGAATTTCATAAAGGAGAAATGTAAGGTATTGCACTTAGTAAAAATGGTAGACACAGATAAAGGATGGGTGACACCTGGCCTGACAACTGTACATGTGAAGGCATCTAGGAGTATGAGGTCCAAAACACATTGCAGAAATAATCCAGTCCGCTTTAACTCCCCTGATTCAATGCTAGCGAATCCTGGGAATGGTAGTTTATGATGGCACCAGAGCTCTCTGGCAGAGAAGGCTAAATGTTTCACAAAACTACAGTTCCCAGAACAGTTCCTAGTATTGAGCCAGAGCATTTAAAACAGTCTCAAACTGGATTACAGTGGTACCCCGGGATACGAATTACCCAGCTTACGAATTTTTCGGGATACGAAAAAATCCCATAGGGATTTATTGTTTCGGCTTACGAAGGTTTTTTCGGGTTACGAAAAAACCTCGGTGCTATTTTCAATGGAGCCGCGGCGGAGCCGCGGCTTTTTTTCCATTAGCGCCTATGGCAATTCAGGTTACGAAGGTTTTTCGGGTTACGAAATTAGCCGCGGAACGAATTAATTTCGTAACCCGAGGGAGCACTGTATTTCTGATGTGTGTTTTGGACTGTAGTAGACCACAAGCTGAACATGAGTCAGAAGTGTAATGCAGCAGATTAAAAACCCATTACGATTCTAGACTGCATCAATAAAAGTATAGTGCCTACACCGGGGGAAGTAACAGTACCATTCTATTCTGCTTAGATCAGAACTCACCTGGAATACTGTATCCAGTTCTGGCCACCACAGTTCAAGGATATTGTCAACCTGGAATGTGTCCATAAGGGGGCAACAAAAACGGTGAAAGGTCTGGAAACCATACCCTATGAAGAGGGGCTTAAGGAGCTGGGTATGTTTAGCCTGGGGAGGAGAGGTTTAAGAGGAGACATGATAAGCCATGTTGAAATATTTGAAGGAATGTCATATTGAGGAAGGTGCAAGCTTGTTTTTTGCAGCTCCAGAGATTAAATATGGAGGAACGAATTCAAACTATAGGAAAAGAGATTCCACCTCAACATTAGGAAGAACTTTGTAACAGTAAGAAATGTTCAACAGTGGAAGAATGGTGTTTATAAACCTCTTTGGAGGTTTATAAATAGATGCTAAATGGCCATCTGTCAGGAGAGTTTTGATTTCATATACCTGCATGGCAGGGGATTGGACTGGATGGCCTTTGTGGTTCTCTATGATTCTATTATTCTGGAAAATATGTCCACCATTACTTTGTCTTCTCAAGGGGTGGGATGGAATGGGATGGACTTTCTTCTCTTCTGCCAGAATGCCTCCATTTTCATTATGACTAGTATGCAGGATGTTTACCTACTGAAAATTTGTTTTCAAAAGTCAAGACCAGCTGTGAAGCATGTGTGTGTTCACTTTACTATATCTCCCACTATCCATGCGATGATATTTTCCAGACAGTCCCTCAAGGTGACGGTTACTGGTGAATATATTTCCATGTGTTCATAATTAAATCTAAAAATATTCTAAATTATGATTTCAAAAGCCTCCCTTCAAGTTATGGGTTAATTGGATAATTAAATAGGCTGCAACTGTAAGAATGCACCATATTCCTAATTCTAATACAGAATGCTGGTTTGGACAGATTCTGCTTTCCCTCTGTCATATACCTGTGGATTTTTTTAAAAAAAAGCTGCAGGGAGTTTTTCATGGTTTTGGCACAAATGTACAAATGTAATAGGAATTTGTGTTTATAGGTGAAAATTAAGAAGAACACAAAAGAACACACAGTATCTAGTGCTGAGATGAAAATTCTGAACTAAGAAATTTCAGCTTGAAACTGGGGATTTTATTTGGTGCGTATGTGTGTGTGTAAAAACTGAGGACAATTTCAGAGAACCAGGAGGTTATTGGTAGTAGTTGACTTCTGTATCTTTTCTATCTTTAATGGAATAACAATATGTGACAAGTAGCATTATTCCACTGCCACTTGAAACAGCAGCAAAACTTTCTCTCTTTTCTCCCCGTCTCTTTGTGTGCACATGTACACACATGCATGCATTATGTGTGAACAAAATAAAACTCTTCAGCTCAATAGAAAGGAACCCTGAAATTTGCTACCTGTCAAGGGGGGGGGTAAGTGAAGTGGGGGACACCTCTACTCAGCTAGACACTCCTCCAAAATACTATGACATTTTGAACGGGATCTTAACTTTATGAGTCATTCTAGCTATAAAGAGAATAACCTCAAGCCAGAAGACTTTCATGCTGTGAAAAGACTGAAAGAAAGGGAAAGTAACATCAGAATCTTTGTTCACTACCACTGAATTCTCTGTTTGGAGTGGCTTTCTTCTTTACAGGAGGTCTTGCATATTGGTTATAGAGTTCAACGCATAGAGAAGAAGGACTTTTCAAACTTCTAGCAATGTAAGGGCAACTGTCAAAATCCAAAAGGTTGAAGTCCTCTCATGCATATCAAATTGCAAGAAGAGCATGCTTTGATGAATAGAGAGAACAATCTGTACCTACAATTTAACTCACTCCCTGAAAGTAGGATTTTGTTTAAAGAAGCGTTTTAATTAATGCTTTTGCCAAAACATTATACAGTAGAACTCCTTTCAGAGATCATAAATGTGCATGTAGAAATGGAAAGAGAGAAGTTATATTTGTTCATTATGTACAAGGTATATGTTCAGTAAGGCCTAATACTAGGGCATGGATGGCCGTGTACTGGATTTCCAGGGGAAAACTTCAGACTTACAAAAGGGAAATCAAAATGTAGAGTTCCAAAAACAAGGTCTGTAGCCAGTCCAAGTTCAAGCCAAAGAGTCAAACTATCAGTATAGTCAAGCAGTCCAAAATGGTCAAGGGTTTCAGCAAACAGAATGGTCAGACCAAAGTGCCAATCCAGGAAGTCAACAAGAAAGTCCAAGAGTAAGGTGCTTTTAGCTGGGAAATCAGTTAACCTCTGACAAAGGTTCTGGCGTTCCCCCCAAGCTTTTATCTCCAGCTCTCACTGGTGCAGCTGATCCCTAATTGCTTGGCGTCTCATACAAAGCCTCTGAGACAGCTGCAGCCCCACCCTTTCAGATATTTTTTGCCTGTAAGAAGGCACAAATAAATTGGCCTCTCCTCCTCCTCCTCCTCGTCCATGCCAACATTACCAGGGGGGCTCTGCTGTCTGGATCCTGGGCTCTGAACCAATTTCTTTGTCAACAGTTTCTACTGGCACTGTCGGGGCAGAACTAGGGCCAGGCTCAGTGTCAGATTCCTCCACCTCTCTTTCCTCTTCTGAATCCTTGGCCAGGCTGGGCACGACAGCTGCAATTTCTTTTTCATAAGTCTACCAGAATGGACAAGATTCCTCCCCTTCCTCTCCCACCTCCATAAATTAATTAAGTGCAAATGGTTTCTGCACTTTACAGCTAGAGAAGGAAGCTGAGTACAAAAGTGGAGGGAAGAGAAAGAAGCTGGGACAACTTAAAAGCAACTGAAAAAGAGGGCATGGCAGAGGATTAATCAGGATTCACTCTGCCAAATTAGGACAGTTAGGGAGTACAGTATGCCCCTTAGAGTGCACTCCTAACTAGAACAATTCCCAAGGGCCAGCTGAGCCAACAGTAAACCAATTGAAGTTATAAAGAATCCAAATCCTTCATGCCTATAAGTGTTGGAAATTATGGGTTCCTTTGCCTGTGCTGGTATTGTGTCTGTGACGCCACCCCTTTCTGCCCAGGCAATCATCTGCCCCAAAAAGGAGCTGCAAAAAGCATCTCCTTTCTGCGCTGCTGCCAAGGCGTCATTAGCATCCTGGAGTGGCGCAGGGATGTCTTTTGTGCACTGCCCCATTTGGAAATGGCGCACAAGACATTTCATTAGTGTGCGTGGTGTGTGGATGTGCGCGTGCCCAAAATGACTCCAGGAGAGCAGAGTTCCACGCTCTCCCCCTAATTTTGGCCCCAGGCCACCGCAAAGTGGCGGTCTGTACCGGGCCTCTGTCAACATTCTGTTGCTGCTAAGATTATGTATTTTACCTGCCATTTTGATCATGTTACCCTACTTTTTATATCTCTTCATTGGTCACTCATTTGAATGTTGACAGAGGCCCAGTACAGACCACAAACTGCTCCTTCCCTCATTATTTTTAAATCTCAATTTAAAACTTTGTATTTTCCAGAGCTTTTGGAATTTTAGTCTAATATTGCTTTATAATCTTGTATATTCTGATTACAGGTATATGTCAGTTTGCTTTATTGTATTTTATCTGGATAATTTGTTTTACAGTTGTACTAAATAATTTTATATTTTTCTTATTCTATTCATACATATACAGTAGTTTAGATTATATACATTTTGGTTATGTTACTTGTAAAGCATCACGTACATAGATGGCACTATATAAACAAACTATCATAATCATCTCACAAAAGGAACAGTTCTGCCTGTAAATTCCTCACTGTTGCTGGATCTCTGAGATCAGTCAGCAGAAGATCTGCTGGCAGTAATGCATTACTTTGGGGAAAAGGCAATTTCAGCAGCAAAGAGGCTTTTGCCTAATCTTCTCATGGGCAGTGCATCTTTATGCTTTTGATGCAGTGCAATGCATCAAATACTGAGGGAGAAGGCAGTGGTAAAGTGCTGAAGCACAGAATGTCTACACATGGAACAAGAGATGGGAGCCATTGTGTACATCATCACAGGCAGCTGAGCATCTTAGGCTGGCCACTACATGCAGAAATCTTCCACCCATATGCATGGAGAGCGTTCTCTTCATGATTTAAAACCCTTCTTCCCACAATAAACAACTAAAGGGCAGGCCTCTAGGAAATATACAAGCTGCCCAGCACACTGAATACCATATTGCCTATACATAAAGTGAACACAACAAAAGCCAAAATCCTCTTGATTGCTTACATTGGCACAATGGGAGTCACACCAGTGAAAGTAAAGTATAGTAAGTCCTTGTATTATCCCTTTACCCCAGCTGTGTAAAGACAGCTGGAATTTGGCTGAGTGTATCTCTGCTCCTAAAGTCACTGACTAGTACAACAGTGCTTTCAGGAGGCATCTGGTTTATGTTAGGCAGCCAGGAAAAGAAGCAGCTTTCACCTTCCTGTGCAGTACATTGGCAGATATTTATCCTCTCCCACTCCCAGCATTTGAATTTCCTCTCTGATTGCCATGGTGTAAAGTCATTTGTGGATTTGGCTCTGTGGATATATTAGCCCAGTCATGATTATAGTGTGTAGAAGACTCTAGAATATCCATCTTATTCCAGAAAGCTGGTTGAGTAGAGGATAATGTTCAGCCAGAAAAAAAGGAAGCCATCATTTACATACTACCTTATAACCTAATTAAGTTGCTTGAAGCAACTGTTGCTGGAATGCAAAACACGAAGCTCCAGATCCCGGAAATCTTTCTCCGTTTGCTGAGTAGGGATTGAAAGAATATTTGAAGACTTAAGGAGTGGGGACAGGAGGCGCATTCTGAGTGCCCAGAAACCCAGATGAAGAGAATCCTTCTCAAGTCCCTCTCTAAATTTCCCTCACTCCTCAAACAGAATTGAGGACTGCATTTCTTGTAATCACTCCAGATTCACCCGTCTTCTGCCCCTGCCCCTGCCCCCTACACAGCCATGTGATGGCTGGTAGGATGGCAGAGACAGATGTGAGGAGCATATTGTGCACACTGTGGTGGTATCAACTTGCAGGACCTCTGCAAGACCTCCAAGAGGTCCGAAAAAGTGCCTGCATCGGCATGCACCAGCTATTACTGGCATCCTCCTCACTCAGCTGCCCCTTTACATCAAATTACTGGATGGGGTAGATGAAAGTAACTGACTAAAGTTCTTCCATCGCTGGCTATCATAGCCAATGATAGACAATTTCCTTTGCTCACCTGTCCCCAGCCTCTCCCACCAGTCACTACATGGCTTTTCCAGTGGGAGCACAGCCTTCCATGTTGCACTGTGTACAATAACATCCACAAACTTGGAGACTTCACTGTCTTCATTTCTAATTTCAGTTCATTTGTATATAAATTAAAGAACACCATGCATATATGCTCAGCCTTAGAAAACCCCATCATAGGTTCATCATAACTTGGGTTGCCATAAGTTGGAAGTGACTTGAAGACACACAACAAGAACAAAAACAACAAGAAGGAGAAGTCCCAATTTAAATTAATATACCATTTCACTACCAGATCTTAGATCACCCTAAAGGTCTTTAGAGCTAGGGCTTGCAGGACCAATTCAAAACTCCAACACTGCTACTTTTGCCCTGTTATAGGAATATCCACACTTGTGAGCCTGTAAACCACACTGTATTCAGAGTGATGGGTACTGTCTATCCTAATCATCATCAATAGGAACAGAGTGCAGGCTCAAATCAGAAGCAGAATGGATAAAAATATAACGTGTTAACAAGACTTGAGGAAGCCACTATGGTGTGAAAGTACTTGCTGCTGAATATTTGATGTCTGTTGTAGTCTTTCATTCCAATATGATGCACCTCCAGGCCATTTACTCTATTGTACCTGAAATCTTTCACCATCTATTATCCAGATGCTTGGAGCAACCCAAGTTCAAACCACATAAAACTCAAAGGATTCTTCAATCATACTGGCATAACCAAATTAAATATATGTCCTTTTCCAGCTCTGCTATATGGCAAAGATGTTGAAGAATGGTTAGCAGGCAGCACATATAGAACATGCATAGAAGATGAGAGTAAATGTGAATGAATGGCAAAGAGATGACAAAATGTATTTCAATGAATCACTATTGATGATGAGCACAATAAAAACTGCAAAGCATTTTAGAAACTAGGCTATATACTTTATGAGTGCTATTAAGCAGACTGTAGTGTTGTATTATAGAGACGAGAACCCTGAGCTTCTTTTCAATCAGTGCTTCTCGGCCTTTGTCACTCCAGGTGCTTTGCACTTCAACTCACACAGTCCTTGTCTATTGGCCATGCTATCTAAAGCTTCTGAGGCTTGGAGTCTAAAATATTTGGAGAACCGAAGACTGAAAACTATTGTTTGTGTTCAAAGATTCAGACTTTTGCAGAAATCTTTTGAGATTTGGTTTAATAAAGGAGGGCACAATCGGTAAGCACCACAGATTTCTTACTAAGTGGGTTCTGCAAATGTGGCAAGCACATGTCTGCACACTAATAATTATACATTGTCATAGACTCCTTTTCCTACCATGTTACCAGCCTCTTTTTTTAAAAAAGTACTTTATTTTTATATAAAGATGGAACATCCTAGTTTTCTGTACATTACTCAAACTCTGAATGCTTCATAGAAAAGTGACTTTTACTTTATCAAATTAAAGACTTTTTTTTTCTATTTATGTCACCAACAGACACTTTTCCTTAGGAATAGAAACCTCAGGAGGAAATAATATAGAAAGAGAAGGAACTACACTCCTTTAGTGTTGCAGACTCAAGTTTACTTTCTCAAACATACATCTGATGCCCTATAAATTCCAACTGTCCCAGTTGGGGGAACAGTCCGAGTTAATCCTCTGTTATCCCACTTTTTCAGCTGCTTTTAAAATATCCCAGTTACTCTCTCTTCCTATCACTTTCTTCCTATGTCTTCATCTTACTTCAACTGCTGCAAACTGAGTTCAAAGTGCAAAAGTATTTTTCAGTCAATTAACTAGGCAGGGGGGAGAGAAGAGAATGGGAACAAATCTTGCCCTTCAGAATAAAATTAGGCAAAAGCAGACTGCTTCAGCAACTGCTAGTTTGTGTATACTTCATTAATAACTGTTGTCAGAAGTGTGTACTTCTTCATTAATAACTGTTGGCATCTTCAATGCACACTGATGTTGATTAGCCACACATGCCCCAGCTTTCATGTGTGAAATCTTGGGGGTATGATTCCCTACTGGTAAGAGAATACAAGGAAAATATGGAAGGAACGAAGGGTTAAGCACTTCAATTGCTGCCTGTACCCCAAAATGTTTTTTTTTCTCTAGAAGAATAAATAGTGAGAGTTTTGCTACAAACATCTTAGTATATAATGCCATCCTTAGACCAATATGAATCATTTTTACAAGAAACACATGTTGAGAAATGGGAAAACACTTTCCTTTACACTTTTGATTCCATGGAAAAAGTGAACATGTAGGTGGCATCACAGTCAACTGGTCTCTTCTAACTGCTCTGGGGCACAAGTAATCCAAGGACAGCACCTTCACTACAGCATTTGGGGTATACCTGGCTATCCAGACAAAACTGATGCTCACCACAGATGACTAAGCAAGCAAGGCTCTCTTAACAGCAGGTTATTGGACAAATAACAATGATGTGTAGTTTGTGTTTTATTTTTATTTTTTTGAAACAATGTCTGTGAAGAGAAATTAAGGTAAACAGATATTTCTTTCAAATTGTCAAAAAACTGAAAATGCTGTGTATCAGTTAAATGAAGTTCTTCTCTTCACTGTTTGCAAACAAAGCTTATTTTGTGTGTGAAATACAACCCTTACTTAAGTCTTTGAAGCTGAAATATCTTGCTTCAGATCAAAACTCTTCACTATATTAGAAAACTGAAAATCAGCTACAGTCTCTCAGGATGTTCTGTCAGGCTTAGAGATGTTGATTTATTTTTCAGATTCAGAAACAGATCATAGCCAGAATATATGGAAAGCAATAGTCAAGTCAAGCTATTTTCTTCATTGCACCTTCTTCCTTAAAATTGTTTGTGTGGCGGGGGGAGACATATATAGGGCTTACTACTGCAAAGTGATCAGAAGAATCACAGCAAAAAGAACTGTCCATAGTAAGAAACTTCTAAATCAGCCACTCAGTCTAATCACAGATAAAGAAAGAGGGAGAACTTATTTATGGAGAAGTGTCAAGGAGGGAGAGTGAAATTACCAGGAGAAAGATGGCAGATGCTACCAAGCGTTCTTAATGGTTAGAATGAGAGACTGGGGTTGGACATATGCTACTATTCATTGGGAAAGAGCCTCTAGTTTCGTATCAGTCTTTGAGACCAAAATAACAGGATTAAGGAGGGAAAAGGACCAAAACACTATCTAGTTCAATTTCCTGGCTGGCAGGTCTACTGACGAATTGCTCTAAACAACGTATTCAAAATCCATACCACAGTATTCTTTATAATAAACAAATATACATGGATCCTCTGGTAAAACTATCCTGTTTTTTCAAGATGTCTTCAGGGAATCCCTCTGCAGAGTTGATCCATTGTCTGGATGCTTTAAAAATTGTGGCATGGATGCTTTTGCCCTAAGCTGAAAGCAAGGTTAAGAAAATTTGTCGGCTATCCTCAGCATGGGGAGGAGAAAGGTCTACTTGCTGTTCATATAGATATTATGGGTGCTTTACAGACTGCCCAAAAGGGCGGTCTGCCAGCACCGGTGTTTGCTGTGCGAGGGAACCGCAGCGGATAAACTGCGCGGTTCCCCAGTGCAGCAAGAATAACCCGCAAAAAGCGGGTTCTTCTTGCGGTGCCGTTTTGATGTCACAAGGCATCACAAGGGCGCCGAGACATGCAGATGCTAGGCATCCGTTACGTCAAATGGTGGTGCCCATCTGTATAGGGCACCGCCATTTTGATGCCCTCGTTACGTGCAAAGAGCAAGGCGCATCAGGAAGCGCCGCCCCTTGCGCATAATGATGGCACCCAATGGGGCCTGTCCAGAATGCGCCAAAGATAAGGAGAGTCAGGGGGGGCAGAAACAAGGGAGTTTATCGCACACGTTTGTAAATGTTCTGAGGTCTCAATGGTAACAGAACGGAACGGAACGGATTTTATCGCATAGCCTCATTACTGAGACGTTTGCAATGGGTTCTCGTTCCGTTCACATAAAATGTCCCCGACGATTCTCTTCCATCCTCCCTCACCAGTAAATGTTATGAGAACGGAAAATCCTCTGTGTGCAATATCCTAGGCGTTCCAATTGCATCCCCGTGCAATCCCTACAGTTATGACAGGCCATCATGATATCTTTCCTTTACCAGGTTCCCTTGCAAGATGTTTTAACGACTTTCATTCCTCAAAATTATACAACATCTAGACATGTCTATATGAAAAATAAAGCAGGAAACAGTGTTTGATACCAGCAAAAGATTTCAGGTAGGTATGGTAGGTTTGGAATAATTGTCCTCTTTTACCATTAAGAAAATGTAGGACAAATTTTAGACCAAACTGTAGGACAAATGTAGGACAAAAGTAAAAGTTTTCTTTGTAAACTGCGCATGTGCAAAGACAGGGGATGGTCGGGGCATCATCGGGATGGGACCTGGCTGTGCGGTGATATCCGTTCACAGCGAGGTCCAAAAACAACAACAGGTCGTTTTCTCCATTAGCGGTGTGCGATAGTGATCGTTCTTTTCACGTTCACATAACGCTAAGAAGACTTAATGTGATAGTATTCGTCGACATCCCATTTCCTGATCTGTCCACCTGGTCAACAGGAACGGAACGGGAAAACTGTGAGTGTGATAAGGTTCAAGGAGTGAGACTAATTTAGCATTAACATGGTAAAAGAGATAGGAATTCAAACTCAGACTTTTCAGAGCTATGTCCTCAAAGACTTTGGTTTAGATGACAAGTTGACCTTGACAATTTTGGTTTCTCCCATATTGTTTTTTTAAAATCCTAAGATCTTTCCATCCTAAATAAGAAGAAATTTGTGAATTTTCACAAATTCTTACTGAAAAATAAACGGAAATGCTCCCACTTGGATGTGTTTTTGTGACTTCAGCCATGGCTACCTCTATGTCCAGAAATAACATTATGCATATCAATTGCTATTGTTTCCCAAAGATGGCTGGTCCTCTCATTTGGCAGTGGGAGGTATCTACCTCAGGTAGAAGAAAGCCAAGGATCTGTGAAGTGCCACCCTCCATGACATCTCCCAAATGTCTGGCTCTGAGGACCACGTAATGTTGCTGGCACTAGTTTCTGCAGTGCTCTTCCAACTCTGTTTCACATCAGTGTTGGTGACAGGGTGACACAAGAGTGACCAAATGGTGGGCCGTGTTGAGGATGCTGGGCAGTGGTGCTGCATAGCAGGAGGACATGGATTGCCATTGTACCCCAAATCATTTTTCAAAAGTCAATTTTAGATAACACCTTTCCTGAATAATCAAGCTTTATCCTTTACTATCACCTGATATTCGCCAATTCCTAGCCACAAATTCCCTGACGGAGCCTTTTTCTCTGGAAAGCTTACCTGCACTTTAGAAATGGCTATAGAGGGAGCACCCCTTTCTGTTAGCCCTGCTGTCAGAAATGCCACCATCAGAAAAATAAGGCATTGGATCTAGGCCACAGTGTGGAAACTTCACCCAATTATGTTGACTGAAGGGTGGGCAATGCATTATCAAAGGGCTGCTCAGATTCTATCCTCCCTTTTTGACAATCAGCAGAATTTTTAAAAAATAACACAATATTTTTACAATTTTGGGTGAGTTCCAGTGAAAATGATCCCTGAATCTGCTGAAATTGTCCAGCCCTAATATAGTGAATGTCTCTTATGGATGTATCTCCACATGACAATGGTAAGCAAGGAATGTATCAATCCTCAAACCCTGCCACATCTCACCATGCTGAGACACTAAATATATACCACATGGACTGAATGTTATAAGCCCTGGAAAGTTTTTGAACTCATGGCAGCTGTGGAAGAAGGTGTTAGATATATCCTTTTGGGCAGGTAGATAAACTGGCACAGAACAAATGGTCCAGAATTATTATTTTTAAAAAAATACCTGGCCATTTTTGATGATAGCACAATAATCCACATAAAGGTAATCCAATTTAGCACAAATAGCTTTCTGGGAGCACAGAGTAATGCCTGGCCTTTAACGACAGTAATCTTCCCCTATTTTCACTGGGTTGCCAAGACTCAAAAGGCATTCAAGTATTTGTTTTTGTTTTCTAAAAAAAATTGATGCTGTAAAAGTCTCTCAACATGACAATGTTTTCTGAAAGACAGGTAAAATTAAAATGCTCATGAGCCTCTCTTATTAAAAAAAAAACCCCAGAAACTGTAATCTTTCTTAAATTCAACATTTTAAGCTTTGAAGCTTTAAGAACTTTCTTTTGTGGCTATTCTATGGGGAGTGCTTGGATCTGAAGTTTACTAATTTAACTTCTCACCTCAGTGCATCAGAGTTGGCTAAATTAGTCACACTGCATTATGTTACCTGTCTGATGGGAGCCTTCTTTGATGAGTCACCAATATTAAACATCAGCAAAGAGACTTGCAATTTAGCAAAAAGTCCTTCTATATACAGATTCACTAGAGAAATTACTTTTAAAGGCCTGTATATTTGCTGTTCAGTCAGTCAGGGATCATAGTCCCATTCTAAAAACATTATAAAAGAATAATGCATGTTTAATGAAGTTTGGTGTAATTATTCCCATTTTATAGATGTGAACACCAGTTTATCCTACAGTTATAAGTTAGCTTTGCTAAAACACAGACACACTGATACAGAATTCAGAGACATAGCCATGTTATTCTGGAAAATCAGTATGCAAAAGGATCTTGTAGCACCTTTGCAGCTAACTGTGGGAAGTAAGTTGTAGCAAGCTATAACTTTTTTTGCATTGTTGGTCTGAAAGATGATACAATATTCATTTGCATACAGTTGATAGATATATTGAGCCATAGGTGGTGGTCTGAAAATATGGGAGGAGTAGCAGAATGTCAAATTCCTTATACAAATAGTCTCCAGTGTGAACTGACATCTTTCCTTCAATCCTCCATCATGCAGAGGCTCAAAGCACAATAAGATATGAGACATGATGATTAGGCACTCAGAGAGAAGAAGGCTATCACAGCAGAAGAAGGGCCTCATGTCTTTCCCTCACCATTGTGTTATTGCACCTTACTCTGAGCCAGGTTTGTCAGATCTCGGGGCCTAGGCTTGAGTCTCCAGTTTTCATGGAGACAATGATCCAAATTCCAGTTTTTTGTGGCCTCAGCTCCAGATAAAAGGAAAGGGCTGTGTGCAAATTTCCAGCTTGGCTAGTAGAGCAGCTGCTTGCTACAATTTTCAAAGGCTTAATCAATTGGTTCCCCTGAAACCTGCAAAGACTTTCCAGGTGGTCTGTCTAGCTACTTAGTTATCATCTTCCTTTCCTCCCAAATCCAGCCATTCTCTGCTTTTCTCTGCATCCATCTACTGGCTAGAAGCAAGGATTAAATGTTCTTTATCCTTAAGTAAGTGAAAAGGAATAATTTCTTCATTTCACCTTGACTGGGGAACAACTCCTTTAGCTAAGATTTTTGTCGTAATTTCCAAACAGTAAAATACATTTTCTGTGAGTGAAAAGCTATAAGCAACAGTGTTTGGTATGTAATGCATAATGCTTAATGACGCCACTAGGAGCTGTCCCTAAGTCTCAGGTTTTGGCTCAGAAACATCAGGTCCTGGGTTGATCCTCAAATGGCAATCCTACTCTCAGCTAAAGCTATTATCCACAATTAGGTCAACTATCAATTCAATGGTGTTGGTATAACAGTTTAGCCTAAAGTACAAATAGCTGTGCAATTATAATAGAGCTGTATGTTAAATTTGTGCATACTCTAAAACATCACAACCCTCAACAGAATTAATTGTACAGCAATTAAAAAATATGTGCTTATAAAAATGACATTAAAGATGATGTCTGGCTCACACTTTAGGGAAAGTCTGAATAAAAAGTTACATCTTAAGCAGGCACCTAAAAGCCAGCTGATAACTGGGATGCTTCTGCTGATAACTGCAATAACGAGACACTGTTGCAGTTTAAATGACCAGGCATATAGGAAGTCAAATATCCATAGGGGTAATCTGGTTCAGGTTGTTCAGGGCTTTATAAACAAAAAACAAAAAAGTTGCAGTTACAGGAAGCCCCCTCTTACCTGACAGGTTAGGGACCAGAGGACTGTCAGAAAGTAGAATTGGTTGAAAAGTAAAACCCTGATTTTTATTTTTATTTTTTAGCTTGAAATGCATTTTAGTAATTGAGAAATGTAAATGACACACTACATACCACATTTACACTGGTTGACATTCAGCCTTTTTCCGTCTGTAGACCCACAGAGTACAGAGGAAGCACAACAGTTTCCACAATTGTAGAAAGAACACTTGGATGTAATTGTGTTAATTACCATTCCAGACATTTTACCATTCCATTCTGGGATTAGACCACAACAGAATCACCTATTTTTCCACCCGAAAACCAAAAAGAGTATTCAGGTACCCATAAGGTACCATAAGTCTTTAGGAGCCGACTATAAAGCATATAGTAGAAGACTGATATGTGCCCCATCGTTTCAAAGAGAAATTGACATTTTACTCCAAATTTCACTAGGAAGAGGTGAACCACAACAGTGAGATTATCCTTGCCATAGACTATAGTTGATTCACCAGTCATGCCATTTGGATCAAAGATAACACTGAAAGCATGCCTTGCTCTATGTGTTGGGCTGGTGACAAACTGAGGGTAATAGCATTTGGATTTTGCTTTGGCTGCCATGGTACCTTTCTATAGAATCCTCAGATTTTTATTTTGGTGAGATCTTTGTAGACAGAAAGTAAAGCTCTCCAGTGGAGGGTTTTATTTTGTGTTTTTCACCACACATACAAATCCTGGGATTCCATAGGATGGAGTCATAGCAGTTAAGTTGGTATCAAACAGCTATAATTCTAAAGTTTGGATATATCTTTTGACAATCTCATGAAAGCCAAGATCATTAACATCAGCCTGTTTGAATCAGTACCAAGAATATAATCTACTCTGAAGGAAGGAATTGAGTAAGCACTAGGCAGAAAACCTTTTATCATAGTTTTGAGGGCAAAATTGTAAGACCATAAAAACAATAA
Organism: Sceloporus undulatus; assembly: GCF_019175285.1. NCBI lineage: Eukaryota > Metazoa > Chordata > Lepidosauria > Squamata > Phrynosomatidae > Sceloporus > Sceloporus undulatus. The sequence goes on from NC_056525.1 coordinate 79,344,892, forward strand.
AAGATTTCAGATCCAGTGTAATATTTGCAAGTGTTTTATGCTAATGGAACAAGATGACAACCTTCACATACCATTTTTG
>NC_056525.1:79344980-79407440 GCF_019175285.1 Sceloporus undulatus
ACCATATAGATGAAAAGTGGGCCAAGTGTAAAAGACCAAGTCATCACAAAGTAACAGAAGAAAGCAAAGTTAATTTCTTTGAGAGTTCACTACAGTTCTATCATAAGAAAGCACTGGAAAACAAATTCATAATGTAAGAGTTCTACAGTGAACACACTGCATACTTAATTAGAAAACAAAAGAAGGAATTTATATGATGTCAGCCCAAAATATTTTTGATTTTCTTTCAGTGCTAGCTTCCTTCAACCTGCTTTTTAATCAACCTTATGTATTTTGATAATTGATCAGAGTTAGATTAATTTCAAAATGCTTAGCTGTAAAATGTAAATAAGGAGACCTTGGTCTGGGGAATTTATCATTAGCTCAAACAGAGGAGCGGTCTCTATCCTATGTATACGAAGGTAGCCAAGGTAAATAGGTCAACAGAGACAAGTTTTATGAAAACTGAATACTGTTTATTATTCATTCACACATAAGACAATCATACACTCGCACAATCATCCAAGAACTCAGGAATATAGTAAGTTAGCGTTGGATAGATAACATGAGGCTTTTCTAATGGTTATATTCACCTGTATTGGTGGTGCTCCAGGTCCAGATTGATGAAGACTCAGCAACACGGAGGGGAAGGAAGGAGGGGGAGTGGATTGGAACTATATCAGAACTCAGACTGACATGAAGCCTGTCTGAATTCTAACATGGAACATAGACAAAAGATTTGAGGGACCTTAAATAGGCAACATCTTGCCTCAGGCGAAGAGTTGTTTCCACATTTCAAAGCAAAGCCAAATCTACATATTAAAGATTGCTTGATCTATAGAAGTCTTCAAGGTGAGAATGGTTCCGGCCTGGCAAAGCATCCTGGCCATAAATCTGCCTCAAATGTGTAAATGACTCTTTTCTGTTGGCAACTCCTATCTGAGCCTCTTTGATCTATGTTTCAATAGCCTACGTGACCTGTCCGTCTTGCAGTGATGGAGAATTCTACGTCAGGTATCCCATCAGGCTCTCTGCATAGGGTCATCAGAAGAAAAGTCATACACATTTAGGATTTTAAGGCATCAGTGCTGGTAACACCATATAGATGAAAAGTGGGCCAAGTGTAAAAGACCAAGTCATCACAAAGTAACAGAAGAAAGCAAAGTTAATTTCTTTGAGAGTTCACTACAGTTCTATCATAAGAAAGCACTGGAAAACAAATTCATAATGTAAGAGTTCTACAGTGAACACACTGCATACTTAATTAGAAAACAAAAGAAGGAATTTATATGATGTCAGCCCAAAATATTTTTGATTTTCTTTCAGTGCTAGCTTCCTTCAACCTGCTTTTTAATCAACCTTATGTATTTTGATAATTGATCAGAGTTAGATTAATTTCAAAATGCTTAGCTGAGTAGGTGCATGATTAAGTTATAGCAAGTAATAAAAAGAAATCTTCAGAGGGAAAATTAGTTGGAACATAATTAGTCCTTGTGGTAACACAAAACAGAGTTTGTTTAAACAGTGGCTGTGGTGGATTCTTAATTGGAATACCTCTTGGACTTTCCCTGTCATCATCATCCAGGCAGAAAAACATTTTCTTTAGTGATATCTCAAAAAAAAAAAAAAAAAAAAAAAAAAGGGGGGGGGGGAGAAAAATATAGTACTTTTTAAAAAATCCAAGGTGGGTAGAAGTGCAATAATTAAATTTGTTATTCATTGTTTACTTTATATTCTTCCTTTGTTGAAACTGTATTTGACATTGCCAGGCTAATGACATGATAATTCAGCTATTTCAGCATAATTCAATAACTGTTCAAGAACCAGTCAACTAAGTGGCTATTAAGAGACACCTCAAGCAGTTTTTTAGAAAGGCAAGAGCTTGCAATACTGTGAAAGGGACTTATTGGTACATCCAGTTTAAATGAATTCTTGAACCATCTTAGCACAGAGTTTTCAAATTCTCTTATACACACAGCCTCTCCAAGGGTCAAAGCAGACACAACATCATTCACGTCTACAGCCTATACATGTCTTATTTTTTTAAAAAGAAGCTGACACCAGGATGGGAGTGAAGAACCAGACCTGGGGTCCATACAGACAGGCCAAAACAAAGCTGCTTCGGATCACTTTGGAGGTATGCTTTTTAAATGATGTATGTGTCCTATGAGGCCAGAAGCCATGCCAAAGCCATGCTCCAGTCCTAAGAACTGGACCACAGCTTTGCCACAGCTTCTGGCCTCTTAAGATGCATGTGTCATTTAAACAGCATACCTCCAAAGTGACTCAAAGCACGGAGAGTGGCACTGGGGAACTTTAGCCCTTTAACATATTTTGCTCAGAATCCATTGTGGGAATTCACAATGGGAGCTTTCCTACCATTACAAATAACAGGCCTGTGGGGGACAGGGAGGAGATACTCATTAGGATGGAAGCTAAGGGTTAAAGGTTATGGCTGGAATCCTGTCAGGGAATTACAAACACATAACCTGGATCTTAGCAAAAATGTTCCTGCCATCTGTTTTGAGGTGCAACCATCCCTTGCCAGTAGTCCATCTTCATAACGCCACAGACCATGGTCCAAAAAAGCATGGCATCACCATCAGCAGAGCTGGTTACTTCCACTATCCTTCTTCCCCATTCTAGGCCATGTCCTTCAACTGGGAGGAGAGGCAAAATTACAACCTATGCTTAAAGGACCTTCAGCTTCCTACCCAGAGCCCCATAATCATTTATCTATTCTTGCAGTGTCATTGGCTCCCACAAGGATGAAAAAGGAAGAGGTACCAGGAAGCAGCTGCTACAATTAATGAGGGTCCTTTCTCCTGTCACTAAGTAGGCAGCTGATTGATGATCTCACCCTATCCCCCTTGCATAAGTGATCTCCATCATGAGGGGGAATTATAACAGGGACCCCACTTTTGGCTGTCTCAGTGGAGATCAGTCATAGATGGGGGTGGGAATATAATTTAGCTGCTTCCCAAGCAACAGGGGAACAGACTCCCATTGATAATAGTAGCAGCTTCCTGGTAAGTGGAGACTGGGAGAGCTGGGCCAGGATTCAGTCTAGCTCCATACATATAGGAATAATGCCCAATAGGATTCTCTTTATGCCATGGATCTAGTGCACTTCATCCTCACTACTTCAAGGCCAGCTTTTCATTTTTAAATCAGCTACACAATGGGCTAAGGTGTAAATAACATCACATCTAACTGTGCTACAATACCAAAGACATTTCACGTCAGTGATTTCCAAATTTATAAGACTCAAGGAAACACATGGTTTTGATATAATTTACTCTGTTCAAATTATCAAAGAAATAGCAATGCTATTATCTTGCAGCATAAAAAGGAGGAAGGAACAGGGAAGGGGAAGAAAAGAAACATAGCGGCAACTTTAGGACTAAGTGGTTTTTATTTTCACATGAGCTTTTGTCAGCATAAATCCACTTCTTTATAGTACAGAATGATAATAAATGTTCAATATGCAGCACAGGAGTGGATGGAATGTAATAGGTTGGAGATGCAAATCATGGCCCTTTCTCTAAATTTTCAAAGTGTTGCATAATGTGATACAGGTCTTTCAGTTGTCAGTGTTGATGTGTGAAAGCAATACATCTGCTTACAAAAAATCAGTTTCTTTGGGTTCAAAACTTTCTCTGAAAAGATTCATATAATATATATATATATATATATATATATATATATGCTGTAGAAGGTATTCTTATACTATTAATACATGTAGTGTGCCATGAAGCCCTTGTGGATTGGAATTTGTGAATATAATTCCATCTAGCGATTTCTCTTTCTAGTCTTACTCTGCAATTTCCTTGTCCAAGGACCACAACCTTCAAATAATTTACTGTGTATCCAAGAAGGTTGAAATGTTCTGCAATTGGGTTTTTTGGCAAAGATGATAATAAAAGAGAACTGCATATGGAAGGATATGAGAATGAGTTGGCATGGATATTTGTGGTATGGAAAAGTTAAAGCTAATGTAGATTTTAAAAATCGTATTATAAGGAAATCATTAATGAGAATCTGGAATATTTATAAAGGAAGATTAAATTCCAAATTACCAGGCTAGTTACAGTATCTCCTCAAGAGGCATATTGTAAGAAGAAATTAAGAGACAACATTGGGATAACATATAGGGATATATTGGAAAACAATAAGGGGAAAACGGAAGGTTAAGGAGATGCAACAGTTAGAGAATGAAGGATTGAAAATGCAGTGGCTAAATTATTATCAACTAAGAGATTTAAAGCAATTTGAATATGAGGGACAAAAGTTAGAATTCGAGAAAGAATTATGTTCAGAAGATAATCATTTAATTAGTAGAATGTATAAATTGATATTTAGATGCAATACCAACGAAGAACAAATAAAACACTGCATGATTAGTTGGGCATTAGATATAGGTCATAATTTACAAATGAAGCAATGGGAAGACATTTGGAGTAAGGGATTAAAATTTACATGTTCATATGATCTCAAAGAAAACTTCTATAAAACAATGTACAAATGATACATGACTCCCCAAAAATGGCAAAGATGTTTAAGGGAATATTGGATAAATGATGAAAGTCCAAGAAAGAGTAGGTTCATTTTTTCATATATGGTAGAAATGTAAAAGGGGTAGAAAATTTTGGTTTAAAATTAATAAGTGGATAGAAAAAATCATGAAAATGAAGATAAATTTGAGGCCAAAATTATATTTGTTAAATAAGATTAATTTAGATGATAAGAAAGAGAAAGAGCATAGGAATTTGTTAAGTTATTTAAGTACAGCTGCAAGACTGGTCTTGGCAAGGAAGTTGAAAACCAACGAAATACCAGCATACTTAGATGGTTTGGAAAAGATTATGGAATTTGCCTCTTTAGATAAACTGTCAGACTTGGTGACAAATAATTCAGTGGAAATGTTTAAGAAAATGTGGAATCCATTTATACAGTATATTAATCAGAAAAGAGGAGATATCACTTGTACAGGATTTTAAATATATGATTTTAGTTCATATTATTTTTATTTTGTTTATTAGTTGTTTTGTATTTGTTTGGTTGTTTTGTTTTGTGGATTTGATTAGTCTATTCATGTTTATTTGTCTTTGTTAATAAAGAAATTTTTAAAAAAAATTAAAAAAGAAATCCTGGTAGAATTTCTCAAGTGATTGCTTTCCATGTGGCCAAATTACAAAGATGTCATAAAGAAATAAGGTAGATGGGAGAGTTTTTTGGGGTGCACATTTCTTTTCCTATTCCCTCCTCCCCCTTTTTTCCTCCTTCTGTTCAGTTTTGTCATCATCTTTATTAAATTCAGAAAGATGTCATTGCATACCAGCTAAGATTAAGACGTCTCAAATCAAATCTACTTTTAAATGAAAGCTAATTTCTGTTCAGAAGAAGGATCTTTCAGTACCCTCTGGAAATAAGCACAATCTTCCAACAAAGCATGTTCACAGTGCTTTGAAAATAACATCTATAGAAAGTAACTGCTGTCTATTTTCAAATTTAAAGTTAATTTGCAACTTTGTGAACTGTACCAAGTCAGAATTCATTTCAGGGTTGTTTAGAGGTTTTAAAAGGAGATCACCCATCCATTGATCTGATGGAATTATTATGCGCACACAAAATGGATCATGGGAAGACACAATTATTTTTAGCAATATTTACTTTCAAGGGATATTATTTAGGAAAGGGAAGTTTCATTTTGCTCCAGTGCACATTCTGACATGTGCAAGTAATCATTCAAATGCTTTTAAGAGAACTGGGATGTATAAAGCTTTGCAGCTAGGGAGAAATGAATGTAGATTACCTCAGTGATAGAAAAGCTATAAACCCACATTCTGCCAGTTCAATTTTAGGGTGTTTTTTTAAAGAAAAAAACTTTCCAGACTCTAGTATTGTTATATTTCTTCTTATAGAGGAAAGCAATTGTTATTAGGAATGTCAGTATTTTTGAAGGACAAGTGAGGGTTATGATGTCTAGATATACTTTTCTATATTTCCATATAATAGAATTTCTTATAGACTATTTTTTTACAATTGATTTAAGCTAATGAAAGGCAAAGAAAATTATAAAAAATCAATTAAAATCTAGTTTGGAGATTCTTTAAAATATTAGAATGGTAAAAAAGAAAACCATGCCAAAGAAGTGCAAAATCTAGCCTTAAAAGTTAGGATTTTTTTTTGAACATTTACTGTATGGATAATTTGTAGGATTGATCACATCTGTAGTGCTGTGCAAAATCAAATTAAAGCAATGGAATCCTGTATGGAAGGCAAGCATGCATGCATTGATGTTCTATCCTACATCCAGAATTTGTCATGTATAGCATGCACTGGAAAACTGTGGAACTCTCTGTACACAATTAGGTTATAATCAATTGCATGTCCAAAAGCTGCTTGATTATAGCTAAGTTCATGTGAGTTGGCTGTCATTAAAAAGAGAGGGTGCACATATCATCTAAGGAGCCCTGGTGGCGCAGTGGTTAAATGCCTGTACTGCAGCCATTCACTCGAAACCACAAGGTTGCGAGTTCAAGACCAGCAAAAGGGCCCAAGCTCGACTCAGGCTTGCATCCTTCCGAGGTCGCTAAAATGAGTACCCAGACTGTTGGGGGGCAAATTAGCTTACTTGCTCATTAGCTTACTTGCTGTTCACCACTATGATCTTTGGAATAGCGGTATATAAATAAAACATATTATTATTATTATTATTATTGTTATTATTATTATTATTATTAATGTTCCAAGCACAGGAACATTGATGTGAACCAAGAACTCTTGCAGTTACAGCTTTATTGTTAATTTTTGCATGAGACAATTGATTGACAAAAAGCTTAACTGTGTGGCATCTGTTGAAAAGCTACATAGTTTTCATGCCTAGTTTCACAGTGATAATCACACAATAACCATTCCTGATATTCCTGTACAATTCCCACACAGATCACCGCCCTCTATTCAAACAAAAAGGCTAAATGGTTCATCATATGGAAGTTTCATGCAGACACCAGATGAGATGAGGAAGGTGGGACTGGAAAAGTCATTTCCTATTTTAGGATGAAGCTCTGAAGATATTGTGATATTCTACAAGATTGCCCTAAATCCAATTTTTGAGAGAAAAGCAAAAGATAAATCCCATAAATAAATAATGCTTTTATGAGTTTTACAATAAAACATAAAGTCTGTAGAACAATGACAACAACAACAACAACTAACTACAAGGGCCAAGGGTATATATCTGATGAACAGTTATTCTGCAGCAGAATAAAAAAATTAGTTCTCAGCAAGAGTTGGAGTGTCTATTTGTCAAGGTGTAGAGTGTCCATCCAAAGATCCATCTGTGAAGCAGGAGGTTTTCTTCAGTTGCTTTTCCTGTTCTGAACCTGACCTGAAATGCAGAACTGAAGAGGAGCTTGGCTGGTTGGCAGGGATCTGCTGTGAATCCTCCATCAGTAAGTTTAGTTTGTTGTCCAATGAAGAAGAAATTGCAAGGGATGGGGCCTTCTGCATGTAAAGCATGTAACCTACTGTTGGAAAGTCAATTCCCCAACAGTCACTCATTTTATATATACTGTTTATAGAGGACAGCAACATAATCTTGAAGCTTCACACAAATATAGAATCCAAGTCCTTTGCTGTGTGAACTGATTCTTAGACTTGTTCTGAGAACCTTTTCTGTTAATGAAAAAGTAAAGACGCAAAACCTATGATGAACTATTTCACCACATTATGAACCATTGCTTGGTCATGTTAGATTTCCATAATCATGTGGGAATACACTTTTTGCTAACCATGTGGTCAGCGCAAGTATACACCTCTTCCTTTAGAGACTGCAGGAGAGAATAACATGGGAAAGGATTCAAACACTGCCTTCATTTTGACTCTGATGAACTACATAGCTGCTCATTCAGAATGAAGATTGAAAATATTGTTTTCACTATGAATTAGCTAGATGGAGTTGTCACTATATGTTTCTTTGTGGGGTGAGATCACTTGGGGATAGTGAAAACAAAGGAAAACAACACAGCATGAAAGCAGAAGATAGGATACACAACTGTTTCAAAAAAGGGAGATCTATTATGTTTGGGGAGATGAAATTCGCCCCCCAAAGTCTCCCTTTCACCTCTGTATGTTTGAGGATGAACAATCAGTACAAAGCTAGCAATTTGAGTTTTTTGAAAATCTTCCCAGGCTCATTTATCATTCTCTGACTGAGCCAAAGTCCACAGCCTGGAAGACAGCGTCTTCTCACATCTTATAGTGATGTGGAGCTGGGCCTAAGCTAACCACAACATTTAGTGGGAAAATACTGCCTCACCCCTGAACCAGTTTCCCCATTTGATCTGTGTAATAGGATTTTAAATTTGAATATACCTTTTATACAACCCATGGAAATATGTGGTGAATCCTTTTTGAGGGAAGTGTCCCTGTAATCTTGGGAAAATGTGTGAATAAACTCAAGTGTTTCTTTGTTGGATTGCGTGACCAACAGTTCTTCACCAGCTCTCCATGGACTGTTCTAACCTTGGCAATATCCGAAGGGGCACATTTTCACACAGTTGAACTACACTGTTTTGGAACAAATTCCTCAAAGGTTTATCCTGTACAGTATACAGGTAGTTTTTTCTCTCTCCAGTATCTGAGAAGTATGTTACTCTCTTTCTCTCACTCTATATTTTATTTATCATCCAGTTACTATGGCCATTGCATACAAAGTATCATTGGCCATGCTTTATTTCTTTAGTACTGTATAGCTTTTAGAGTTTTGATGCAAATACATGATTTCTTTTGCTCTCTGTCGTTCTGTGGCTCTGTGTTGCTGTGTGATGTATGTATTACTTTACCTGCCATCTTCAAAACTGATGAACTGCTGAAGTTAATTTGTCTTCAGTAAACGTTGGTTTTGTGAGTCAAATTGGGAAATAGGCAGTCAAAAAACCAGTAAAAGGAATTATATTCATTTAGAAAAATACATTTTATAGATTACACTTTCATTTAGCAGAAAAATACACAATTTTACATATCCATTCAAATCATTTACATATCTATTCTACTAACTTATGCCTAGATAAATGGATATAGCATTGCAGTAAATAATTTCATTTTTGGTTTCATACTGGATGCAAATAAATTATATAACCATGTGCTTGCATCTTTGATATGCTTTGGGCCAATAACTTGTTTACTTACTATAGATAAAGGATTAATTGACTACCAGTAATTAAGTTTATATCTCCTTACTTTAGCTTATTTATCTATCAGACGTGTTGTACTTTTATCAATGCACAAAAAGGAATTGTTTTATCCTCAGAACATGTGGAGAAAATTAGGCTGAGAGATTATCATCTAATTCAGATACCATGATCCTGGTGCAGCACACCATAGTTTATTGGACCAGAAAAATGCCAGCTTCTGGTCCTATTTTCATTGCTTCAAAAGTACCACAGACCAAACGTGTGTAGAGAGAGTGTGTTTAGTGATGGGACCTCCATGTCACCCTATCCTCAACAGCCCTGTTCAGGTCTTGCAGAGTCAGGGTCATAGCTTCCTTGATTATGAGTCTGTCCATCTGAAATGTGGTCTTCCTCTTTTCCTATTGCCCTCCACTTTACCAAGACATGACTTTTCTGCTAAGTCATGTCCTCTCATAATACGGCCAAAGACCAACAGCCTCTGTTTTGTCATCTACACTTCTAGGGAAAGTTCTAATTTTTATATTCATCATCAGGTGATGTCAATATCTACTGTCACTTCTTGAGTTTTTTGAAGAATATGTTGCAATGAACAAAATTGGCCTTGCACAATTCAGTCAGTTGGTCTCCTGTCTCAGTTTCTGCTTCTCTATGCTGCTTTCTACAGAGGCTTTGAATCCCATTGTGGGGGGAGGTGGGTTATAAATCCAATAAATAAATATGTAACAATTTAGCATGTAACACATGATACATGGCCCTATCCAGATTCAGGGTATCCTACCTTATTGTGGGGTTTTTACAATCCAGAGTTTTCTCTGGAGTTTGTACTGCCATTTTAATGTCCAGGCCAGTTTTTGCCTCCTCTCTCAGCAGCTCCTCTGCTGCTGGCTCACAACCACTTGCTAAATTCAGATGAGGTGCCCATAACACATGCTAGGCATCTCATTTGCCTCAGAGCGACAAAGGCCTGCTTTGGTGTGCGATCAATTTCCTCTTGAACTCTCATATGTAATCTTTTAATTTCTTCTTCTTTTGCCTCTGTGGTGGGAGCATAAACTTGGATTATGGTTATATTAATGGGTTTCCCCTGAAGTCTTATTGACATGATTCAATCAGACTTTGCATTATATCCCTTCACTGATTTTTGCTACATCTCTACTCAGTATAAATGCTACCCCATTTCTTTTTTACTTTTCATTTCCTGAGTAAAGCACTGTGTAATTATTTGAATGAAAATGTCTCATTCTGCTTTAGCTTGCTCACCCTAACTACTGCAGTGTTTATACATTCTATTTCTTGTTTTACTGTGTCTTCCCCTTATTCATGCTTCTCATATTCCATGTTCCTATAATACATGTTGTGTTGCTTCTGACTTTCCTTTTGCCTCTGAACATAACAACAGCTGAACTTCCTTTTGGCTTGAGTCCAGTTGCATCATTAGCCACAGTGCTACTTGTAGTTGTATTCTGCTCTACCCCAGTAGCATGTAGAGTGCATCCTGACAATATCTCTTGCTTCACTTCTCATCTTAGGGTATCTATAGTAAAATATTCTTCAAAAGGAGGTTTGCCATGACTTCCTCTGTGGAGTATTAAGAAGCCATTATTATTGTCTCTGAGAGAGCCTCCTCACCCTTTGCTACTGCTGCTGCCCTGTAGCTGCTTAGCACATTTATTCTGAATTAATACGTGGCTACTAATGAACAATTGTTGTTATTGTTAATGCTGTTGTGACCCTGAGGGGCACTTTCTGCACTTTTGTTTCTGCACTTTTCCTAGATGTTATACAGGGGAAATATAGTTATCTTCATGAATTGTATCTATGAAATAGGAAATTATCTTTGAAAACAGAGAAAGGAAGTGAGAGGAAAGGTATGTGCTGTTTATGGATGGTATTTTTAAAGTAGAAAATGTTAAACTAATAAAATAATTTCAGCAATAATAAAACATTTTCAAGAACACATTTTCATTCCCTTACTTTCAAACTGAAAGTACAGTAACTATTTCCATAATTGTAATGAGGTACCTAAGAACAAAAATATGCAAAGTTTGGAAGGAATCCAGAAGCACTAATAGGACACTTGGATATAAAATTATTTGCCATCTAGCACCTGCGATTATTGCAAGTGGCCTTTGTTCAAGATTCTTCCTGATCCCCGTCTCTCAAATACACCTGAAAGTTAGCCTAGTAGAACAAAACTGGATGTATCCTGAGTAGACCAGCATAGAATGGTATTGTAAGTGAGTGTGGGCGGTGCCGGTGCCGTGGGTTGCATGATGGGGTTTGTAGTAGCTAGAGCTAGTCCACTGGGAAGAGCAACAAACTTACTGGAGACTGGATTTGCTGCAACAAAAGTGCTCTTTAATACCAACACGTGAGTAACAAAGTTCTTGAGACAACCTGATACAGTCTTGTTCCAACTATTTACACATTCTTAGTCAACTGGCTTCCAAAGGTTCCGTTCGGGGTGAGACGACAGAGTCTATGAGCTTCGGGGCCTCCCGCCCGAATGCTTCTCCAAAGGTTCCCGGTCTGCCTTTTCCCAGGTTTCCGGTTCGGGGCCGTGTTCCCAACACTCCCCTTTGCTGTCCCACCACTCCTTTACCAGGCTAGGGGAGGTAACTCGTCCCCACCCTTCTTCCTCCGGGAAAGGGAATTCACCTTCCTCCCTGGGGTCCCGCAGCTGGACTGTTTCATGAGGCCCCAGGGGTCGAGGGTTATACCGGCTCTGTAGGGACACCGGTCTCCCCACCCTTCGGGGGCTATGGACCACGCTATCTTTCCCTCGTCCGACCGCCTCACCGCGTCCCCCTCTTCCGCGTCTCCTTCCTCCCGCGCACAGCTGCCCCTCTCCTTTTATCTCCCCCTCTGGCTCTGCCTCTTTTCTTCCCTCCTCCCGAGTCGTCCCTTCCTGGCTTTCTTCCACCTGATCGCTCTCTCCCTCTCCAACTCCTTCTTCCTCAGTCCTCACTTCCCTACAGTGAGCAATATGTAAGAGGATAGGAATAGATAAAGAATGCTCTCAACTTTTCTCATCCTTAGTGGTAAAGCATGTCACAAGACTTTTGTGAGACCTGTTTGATCACCATTCTTGCTCATCCAGTCTGTTAAAACCAGGTAAGAGATCAGAAGTGGAATGAGAGAACGGAGGAGAAAACAATCTAAGTTCATGGGAAATGGAGGTGGGGGAACAACTGGTTGCACTTACACAACACAAGAAGTCTTTAAAATCTCACTTTTTATTTATCATGTCCTCAGCTGTTTATGCTACAGATCTACTACAGTAGGAAATGCAGGCTTCTGATTATTTGGCAGCAAGACTATCTGTCCCTGCCCATCATAACTGTTTAACAGGTAAGATTAGAAAAATCCAACACAAGGGTTGTCAGAGTACCAACAATGTATGAGGTCTGCAGAGTCCATGGATCATGGGAAAGGTGTAGGCGTCTGCAGAGTGAGGCATATTAGCTTGCTCATGGCATTCCCTGAAACTCTGGGGACCCAGCATAGTGGTGCCTTATAATACTATGCTTATCTGCAAACATGTTTTCGTGCTTTGGGAAGGCTAGGGCTGTCCTATCTTGCCAATGGACATGATATGCGCAAAGAACTGCCACTGCTGTGTCTTTCCATGCTATGAGAAAGCAGTTTGAGTTCTGTATCTCAGTATTTATTGCTCATCTTTATGTGTTAATAGCATTAATATTGACAGACACAATTTTGGACAAGTGCAGGAGAAATTTCTTATCTTCACACTGAAAGATATCAGCTATTAAAGCTTAGAATGAAAAGAAAAGTAGAATGAACAAGGAGATAATTGTCATAGTTTTAGGAAGATCATGTGATTTAAAAGAAATGTTATCAAGGCTAGATGGGAAGTTTGAGAAGCTTAATTTGGAGTAAGGGATCTGGCCAAATGATTTGGGGTGGAGGGAATAACTGGTAAAGGCAGTTCTCTACATATATTTTATATGATGATATATGTTGGAGGGGGGAAACTTTACAATTATAATTCATGTTAAATAAAGATATCAGTATATTTTTATGATTTGGTTTTTTATATATTTTTATTCATGTATAATTGTGTTAATGAAAATTATTTTTTTAAAAAGAAAAATTTCAGCTCAGGTTCACCACACTCTTGCCCTGCTGTTGGGCTACATTTGACTCATATAGGATCTTCCTTGCATTGTGTACTGGTGCAGTTGCACTTTCCCGAGCTGAGTTTCTTTGCTGGTGAATACCATAACTTGTAAAATGGTTCTTCCATCTGATCTTACCTACTTTTCACCTTTCACAGTATGCCTTACAGCACTGGGACATTAGTTCCATTAACTTAAAATGGTATTAAGAGAGATTTAAGAATGATTAAATCAGCTTAAATCCAGGTACTTTGGCTCAACTGGCCTATATACTGTCTGGCAAAAGATTAATGAGATCATAAGCAAAATTCCCTCTTGACCACTACCGGCCACTTGCAAGCACAATCCAGCCCTTTGTGAGCTCTGCATAAATGACAATTATAGTAGAATGCCTAATGAAGTTATGTACTCCAACAAGCGTGATATCTACTAGGAAATCCACCTCCTGTTTTCATGTGATTAATTTCAAGAGCTAGTGTTATTGGCTATAATGTGCAGAAAGCTATTTACCCAAGTCATGAACTTCAGCCAAAATTGGCAGTATTTGAATACAAAACAATGTAAATGATGACGCTTGCTGTGCAAACTGGTAAGGAAGATTGCAGTAAAGTAATCTACTTTTTAAATACCTACATTCTAATTTCATTTATGGGCATCCCATTAATATGAAGCAAAGAGCTTTCTCTACATTACAGATGTTACATGTCAAACAAGTACCACTTGATTTTTTTTTTTTAAAAATTTAATATCCATGGTATACTGAATCTAACCTTTCCTCTAGGTCTTTATTAGAGTTGTCTCTGAACAAAGAACATGTCTAGATAAGCCAGGCTACTAGAGACTCCAAAATTTATGTCTTTACACATTCTAATTCCTCTCCTTCAACTTCTTCAGGTAAGTGAACTATGGTAGAATGGAGGGTTAGGGACTGATTGGCCCTTCAGTGATACAGATTGGCCAATTTGACTTTCTCTCTATGGGAGTTGTCACACCCAGAAAGAAATATTTTTAACTGGGATTTTCTTTCACCTTTGCACAAATAGCAAGTCAAAATAAGCTTATGCTATGCCAAGGAGTCTCCAAGTTGGCTTCCCCCCAGTTGTAAGCCATAACCTCCAAAAGTGCTGATTTGACAGAGACATTCCCAATGCCCACCCAGTCAGAATAAAGAAGCACATAAATGACGTGTGGATAAAGTGCAAAAGTGCACTCAATCAACTCAGCAGGGGGAACAGAAGAGGAAGAGGTAGGATGTTGCCCTTTCCAGTAAGTTCAAGCAAAAACAACCTGCCTCAGTCTCTTCTAGCTTGTATTCCTTTCTCAATAATAACCTTTGACATCTTGATCATGCTCTGATGTAGCTTGGCCACATACAACTTGTTTTTGTTAGTGAAATGTTGGAGAGTTTGGTAAGCTTCTTAGGTAAAATGTTCCTAAAATCTTCTTGATAAATTCAGTTAGCTACTTTTATATTATTATTTTTTTTAAAACAACTCATTATTTCTAGTTCTTGACCAAATATGCTGAACTGGAAAATTGAGTTGATTTGGTGTTATGTACCTAGAAGTTGGTTGTACCTATGTAGTGTACTGCTCACATGCTCAGGAAATATCTGTTGTTCTTTGTGTGTATCTGTGTATGTTCTCCTATATGCAGGGTAAGAAAAAATAATAATACATAGTAGTAGTGGTGACAACACAACCCATGAAGAAATTAAATAAAATGGTATGTAACAATTTTGCTACAGTTAAAGCCAATAAACAAAGATGAGAAGCAAAAGGGAAAGGTAAACAGATGCACAATTGGAACTATGTGTGATACTATCCAACAGCTAGTGTGCAAGGATAAAGAGAATTGCTACAACAATCAATGCAGAGAAGTAGAGGCAGATAACTAAAAAGAAAGAACAAGTGACCTCTTCCACAAGATTCAGGAAATAATAAAAAAAATAAATTAAAGATGGGGCTGCTTTATTATCAGAAGAGGAACATAATACATGACCACAATAAAAAAAAAACCAATGATGGAATAATACACAGAAGAGCTATACAAAAAATGTGAAAGGTCAAATTGCTGGCACGCTTGTGTGACCTGAAGTGCACACAGCTGAAGCTTTGTGCCTGGAACACATAACACAGAATTCACTCAAGTTCAGTTCCCCATGGCCTGGAAAAGGGGTGTCCTTGGGGCTGCATGCCCCCGGACACCCTGACAGGCACAGTTGCTGCAGGAACAAAGCACGCACCCAAAAGGAGCTCTGTTTTGAAGCTCCTTTCTGTGCTGCAGATAGGGCATCACAAGCGCCCTCCAGCGGCGCAGTAACTTCACGCATGCGCCAGTCCGTGTGGAGGCTGTGTATGGACGGTGCGCCTTCAAAGTGGCGCCGTCCATACGAACTGGGGCTGGGGAGCGTGCAGTTGCTGCATGCTCCCTAGCCGTAGTTTTGGCCTGAGGATGGCGCTTCCGCTCCATCTGTATCGGACCTACATTTGCTTTATTGATTACAACAAAGCCTTCGACTCCAGTGGGTCGAGGCGGGCCACAACATAAACAAATAACAATAAAATACATATAGATATAAAACCATAAAATTAACTAATCCCCTATCCTTCCCTTCCTCCTGCAAGGGAGCAGGTCTTACTTCTCCAGTATGTTTCCTTAACAATTCATGTAACATCTAATATTCATATTTATTGAGCATGACTCTTTACAGTCTATCCTAGCAGACCAGTTTGTCACACTGGGGTCTTCCCTCAAAGTTATCACCAAATGCACAGACAGCTAATAAATGGTAGATCACAAGAAGTGAAAATTGTGTCTGTCATATGGCCTTTGCAAATTGTCATATGGCCTTTGGCTCTGAAGATGTCTATTCTGTCTGCTTCTTAAACTTCTTTTTTTAAATAAGAGTCTGGACTGTTTAAAATTGGCTTTTAATTATTTATTTTGTGTTTTCAAAGTGATTTATCAACTAGATATTGCCTCAGAGGCCCTGGTGGGTTGAGAGGTGACACATAAGTGCCTTGAATAGATGATAAGTAAAAATGAAGAAGAATGCATACAAGTAACATTTTTCAAAACAGCATGTGTTAGGCATGTGATACTAACGGAAAGCAGCATCATATCAGCATTGCTATCACTTGCAAATGGAGTGGTTGTAATCCAAAGAGATACTTGGGAATATTACAGTCATTTTAGTGAAGTGGTAGATAGTATTTTGACTACAAAACTACAATGAAGAACTGTTATAAGAAAGAGAAAACCTTATCTTCTTATTCCTTCCAAACAATTATGTGATAGCAGGGTCTTATGATACATGAATGATTAATTTATTTATTTATTAGTCAGTTAATATATTAGTTTTCACAAGCATATGTATCAAAATAGGACAATACCAGTGAAAGTTCATGATGTGACAAATGTTAGTGTTTATGAAGTGGTTGAAGATTTCATTAGATTAGCCTATAGTAATTTTTATTTTATTTCTTAAATTGTAGGCTTTGTTCACTAGCAAAATGCTACTTCTACACCAATCCTCTTGTTTACTGAATAAAAAATGTGTTAGAAATACATACAGAAACAGATATGCAGTGTAAAGGTTTGTACATAGTTTTGCAATAATCTCCAGATCTTTCCCCTCTGGATACTTCTCAGTTACACTAAGCGCAGAAGGTGTTAGTAACTTTTCATAGGCAGTGTTAGGTGAAGAACAGGTATCTTTGGTGTTAACATAAAATGATGTGTTCTGATGGGAATAGAAAGTATATTCTTTTGTCTGGTCATGACCTCATGATGCCTTGTAACCATGAAGCAATGGTCATTATCATTTTCACATTTGTTTTGGGGTAGTTTTGTTGTTATTATTGTTTATTTGTTTTGCTGTAAATTATGTGAGCAGCCATGTGATCTAGACAACAACTTTCCATTTACTGAGGAAATTTATTATTTTTATTAATTTTTTATTGGTTCCTGCAAATAGTTTGCATGTGTGCTACCCCTCATCAAGGGCTATAATCCTCTTTTGTTTCCAAATTTTATTTCACAACTATGTGCAGCTGAATTTACAGCTTTCTGCTAGTCTGAAGCAGAGAACAAAAGTTCCCCAATCAATTTTTGTAGGGACTTCAAGAGAAGCATTTATTCTTTGAACCTGTACTGATATTAAATGCTGTAGTCAACATTTCATGTTATTTGGCCTTAATTATCCAGTGATCTCAGCTTTTGTCCCCTTTTGATCACAGGAAATTTTAACTCATTGGCACACTACTCTCATCACCTGAGGAGGCTTTGGACAGAACTTCTCAACATATCACATTTATTGGAAAACTTTATTTCATATCCTATCCCTTAAGATCCAAATGTCTTATCAAATGGCAGAGGCTAATAGCCCAGAGATAATTGAAGCTATTCAAGAGAAATTTCTCTTGCTGCCTTCTGGTAAAGAGGAATCAACTGGCATCTCCACATGTGGTGCCCTTCATAACTCACAGGGACATGATGATCTGAATAGTTAACACCAATATGGGAACATGAGTCAGATAAATTCAGTGAATAAATTGGGACTATACAGTTGAGACCACTGAAGTACAGATTCTTCCAATTTAACATTCAAGCCCTCTTTTCTAGGGGTTTCAGTTCAATTTCCCTTCTCCATCTTCCCCAGTTCTGCCCAACTAATTAATCAACATTCTGTGAGCAATGCTGATTTCAACATTGTACTGTCTTCAAGTTGCATTGTTCCTGTTGTGTGCATTCAAATCATTTTTGACTAAATGCCAACCTTGTTTTTGTTAACTGCCTTCAAGTCAGCACAATTTCAAAGTATTCCAATGAGGAGGAAAAAATGGTAGGTTGGTCTCAAGTAACCAGGATGAATGACTAAAAAACTTTCAACTGAGCAAGGTTTTAAAAGGAGCATGTATAAGAAATGGAAAAAGAGAGAAATCATGAAAGTGGAATTCAAACAAATTGCTAGTAACTGTAGAAGGAAATTATGAAACAGTAAAGTGTAGAATGACCTTAGACTTGCTAGAGAGGCTTTTGATTATGTCAATAGCAACAGGAAGAGGAAAGAAATGGTAGGGTCCTTGTGGGGAGGTGATGGCAAAATGCTAACAGGGGACAGAGGAAAGGCAGAACTATTCAAGACTTTTTTTGCCTCAGTCTTGTCACAAAAGGAAAACAGTTCTCAGCCTGAGAAAAATGGAGCAGATGACACAGTAGCGGAAATGCAGCATAAAACAGGTAAAGAGGTACTACAGGAATTAAAAAGGTAAAGGTCATCTCTTGACATGAATTTCTAGTTGTAACTGGCTGTAGGGGTGGTGCTCATCTCCATTACTAAGCTGAAGAGCCAGCACTGTCCAAGGACTGCTCTGGTGATCATGTGGCCAGTATGATTGCACCAAACGCTATTACTTTCCCATCAAAGTGATACCTATTTATCTACTTGCATTTGCATGCTTTAGAACTGCTAAGTTGGCAGAATCTGGAACTAGTGACAAGAGCTCACCCCACCATGCAGCACTTGGGCCTCAAACTGCCAACCTTCTGATCTTCCAGTCATCAGAACTGGCATCTTAAGCACTAAGCTACTTCATCCCTACTACAGGGATACCTGGCTAATATAAATGAATTCAAGTCTCTAGGACCAAATGAACTATATTCAAGAGTATTAAAAGAACTGGCAAATGTATTCTCAGAGCCACTGTCAATAATCTTTGAAAATTCCTGGAGAACAGGAGAAGTCCCAGCAGACTGGTAGAAGACAAATGTTCTCCTCATTTTCAAAAAGGGGAAAGAAAGAGGATCCTAACAATTACCACCCAGTCATTCTGATATTGATTTCAAGAAAAATTCTAGAGCAGAACATTAAACAGATGGTCTGTAAGCATCATTAACTACCTAAGATATGCAGACGACACCATAATATTAGCGGAAGACATTCAGGAATTGGAACAGTTAGGAGGAGGAGGAGGAGGAGGAGGAAGAAGTATTATTATTATTATTATTATTATTATTATTATTAGCCCACCCAATCACGAAGAATCCGGGCAGGTTACAACAGTAAAAATACATTTTAAAATACAATAAAATACAAACTTAATCCCTACCCAACCCTCCATCCCAATGGTAAAACTACAAATTAAATAATCAAAGTTAAAAACAATAAAATACAATACATAGTTAGCTTTAAATGAGAGGAAAAATTTGGTGGGCGGAGAGAAATAAATCACAATTGAAATCATACTTATAGTTGGGGAGAGGAAACTAGGATTTGTTAACTAGATTGGGAAGGCCTGCCAGAAGACATCCGTCTTAAGATCCTTTTTGAAGGCTGCAAGAGTAGAAATGTGGCAGACCTCTGGATAGTTAATAAGGAAGGTCAAAGATGAAAGTGCAAAAGCAGGTCTGATACTGAACATAAAGAGAACAAAAATAATGACCACAGACGAAAGGCACAAATTCAATTTAGACAACGAGGAAATTGAAACGGTTAAAAAAAATCCCATATCTAGGATCAAACATTGACCAGAATGGAGACTGCAATCAAGAAATAAGAAAAACACTAGGAATGGGAAGGGCAGCTATAAAAGAATTGGAAAAGATACTGAAGAGCAAAGACATACAACAAAGCACTAAAGGCAGAATTGTTCAGGCCACTGTATTCCCAGTTAACATGTATGGATGTGAGAGCTTGAAAGTTAAGAAAGCAGACAGGAAGAAAATCAATTCATTTGAGATGTGGTGTTGGAAGAGAGTTCTGAGGATCTTGTGGACAGCCAAAAAGACAAATAAATGGGTCCTTGAACAGATCAAGCTAGGAATTTCCCTGGAAGCCAAGATGACCAGATTGAGACTGTCGTACTTTGGCCACATCATGAGAAGGCGTGACTCACTGAAAAAGACAATAATACTAGAAAAGGAGGAGGGAAGCAGAAAGAGAGAAAGCCCATGTGCTAGATGGATGGACTCCATCAAGGAGATCATGGGCATTAATTTGCAGGACCTAAGCTGAGCAGTGGAGGACAAGGAGTCTTGGAGATGTCTCATCCACGGGATCACTGTGAGTCAACATTGACTCAAGGGAAGTTAACAACAACAAATATCAAGCAGAGTGCAGCAGAGCCAATGGAACAGAAATAGCAAAAATGACTCAGGATATTCTTGCAAGGAAAAAGGATACTTACATTTACTATGCTTCAGCAGGTTAGCAATCTGCAGATTTGTCCACCCACAGTTCACCATGCACCGTATTAATCCAATGGCAACATGTGCAAACAACTGCCCATTGAATAGTATTGGATGCAACTGTCCACATTTTTTCCCATCTGCAGGAGGTAGGAAATCTGGAACCAAACCTTCACAGATGGGAAGGATCCACTGTATTGTTTCAGGAAATCTATTTTGGGATAGAAAAGCAGCTAGGCAAAAGAAGCTGACCTAAACTTTGTTAGAAGAGCCCCTAAAAGTTGCATTTCATGTGTGAATGTTAACTATCATCTGTTATTATCCTGAAATCTCATGAACACTCCTTCCCCAGACAAAGGGAGACAAAGAAATAAATAACTCCTTGGGAGAAAGAGGGGAAGTAACCTCTGCAGACAGGAATAAAGGCAAAAGTGAAACTAGCTCTCCACCCGTACCTCTTCAACTGAGAGATTAAAGATCTATAACATTTGTCTGTTAATTCTGGATTCTGTCTGGGGTCACCTTTAGCAACTTCTTGTCACCCTTTGTCTGGGGAAGAAGTGTTCATGAGATTTCAGGATAATAACAGATGATAGTTAACAGATAGTGATGATAATGGTTAGATCAGACAGGCCAGATTAACATCAACACTCCACTAAATGTTTTCAAGTCTTGGAGTTCCAGGATATTTACATGGAATGAAGAGATTCTTCTAGTACTATTTTAGGCTATTTATTATAAACACACAAACACACCCTTTCTCCCTCAGGAAGAAACACAGAAATAGCATTGTCTAAGCACTTCAGCTTAATTATATTGTTTAACATTATACATAAGGCATACTATATTAAATCATAACTATCACATCATATTCATTAAGACATTGGCCTGTTACAGACTGCCAAAATAAAGCTGCTTCGGGTCTCTTTGGAGATATGCTATTTAAATGATGCATGGGTCCTAAGAGTCCAGAAGTTGTGCCAAAGCCACACTCCATTCCTAAGCACTGGAGTGCAGCTTTGGTGCAGCTTCCAGATTCTTAGGATGCATGCATCATTTAAACAGCATACCACCAAAGAGACCCGAAGCAGCTTTATTTTGGCAGCCTGTAACAGGCCATTCATAGTAACTTTGTTTCTCAATACAGCTCTTTAACAGGCTTTGCAGTAAGTAACACATGTAAGAACATCAACCTTCTAAACATTCTCCTAGTATCATCATAACCAGGTTCTCCCTGATCACATAGTTTTCCATATTCTATGGAATTCTATGATTCTATATTGTCTGCTGTGTCGTTATACAAGCAGTTTCTAAAGGTTTTTATATATTCACTATCTTGTCCTTACCATATTCTTAGCCACTTTACACTTAACCAATTATCTGTGACTACCTCATCTGTTTGAGAAACTTTATACCTCTAACAGGCTTTTGTGTAACACAGGCATTCAAGGGTTAGAATGTAAGCAATTATTAAGCAATTGCTAATTGCATTAATTATACATAAACATATATCTCCTAGCCTTACAAAATCAGCATTTTAAGATGGCATGTGAGAGCATACAAGAAACATTTCTCAGGAAGGCTACATGTAACCTCCTTTTCTCATATTGGAGTCCTGCCT
Organism: Sceloporus undulatus; assembly: GCF_019175285.1. Taxonomy (NCBI): domain Eukaryota; kingdom Metazoa; phylum Chordata; class Lepidosauria; order Squamata; family Phrynosomatidae; genus Sceloporus; species Sceloporus undulatus. Next base: position 79,367,111 of record NC_056525.1, read on the forward strand.
AAGAAGCCTAATTTGTGGCTGTTGCTTAGCTTTTTTATTTTCTTATGGTGCCTATTTGGTGCCTTAATTAATTTGTTTTATTTATATACCGCTATTCCAAAGATCATAGCGGTGAACAGCAAGTAAGCTAATTAGCAAGTAAGCTAATTGGTCATCTGATCAGAGGTTTATCATTTTGTTTGGTACACTGGAGTCCAGTGCACACTCCACTTTTAGAACACACCTTACCATCTGCTGTAAGATATATCTAATGTGCAAACTCATAAACTACAAGTAGATACCATCGTTCTTCAAAAAGCAGAGGAAGATTACAACCCTGCAACCTTCTAGACAGTGAGATTTTCCATGAGCCAAAAATTCCAAAATTGAGACCACCTCTCTATGTTCTAGCATCTATAGGTTTTACCAGGTTATCTGTCCTTATTTAATGGCATATAAACATTTTAATAGTATATGTACATGCTGAGAAGTTGGCAACTAAAAGTCATCTGGCCTGTAACAACAGATCAAATAAAGAAACAGAGAGGTGAAACAAAAGAGCAGGTGTGCTCTCTAGAGTTCCCTCTCTCACCAATCACTTTACAAGTGTTGATGCTTCTTTGTTTCTAACATAGCAACTTTAAGCAACTTTGAGTTTTTCTCATGGGTTGGGCAACAGCAAATAGCTCACTTTCCAAAACAGAACAGTCAGTAGTAAACCTTCCACTCCTTTTCTGTATATATACAGCAGAGTCATTAAGCTCTTTCCTGGTCCTTTGCCCATCCTCACTTCACTGGCTTGCTGCCTGGGCTTTACAACTTGCCAATGGACCCAACTGAAATGCTAAATAAAACTATACAATTAAACCATTAGTTCTACCGTGTAGATATCTTGCATCCCAAATTGCTCATTTTCTGTTTATTTGCAAAGAGTTCATGTGGAGCAATTGAACATCCTCCTTCCCACCTAATATACAGCATCTGTGCTAGTCATATAAAACTCAGCTAACAGACTATGATTTCGTGACTTAAACTTGGAAGATAAGACTTTCACACCTTATCTCAAGAAGCTGTCTTAGCCTCCACACAATATCCTGGTGGTGGATGTATTTAACATGTCTCTGGTTCAGTCCCTGGTATATCTGACATTAAACTCATGTGAACAGAAAATCCTGTGGAATAAAGTAGAGGGGGCAATAATATACATTTCTTTTAAAGCTGTCCTAAGAAAACATAAACCTGTGTAAATAGCTCCCTGTAGCTATTGTAGTTGTGGATAAATTTTTATACATATTTTAAGGCTGAGATGTAGCTTGCAGAACTTAAAGAACTAACAAAAATCAAAGCAGACTTTTGAAAGGCAGGGAATGTCGTCAACTTTGCTACAAAGGACATCACCTTGTCAAGATTTTTGGCATGCACACATTTCAGGAAACAAAGAAATCACCTGTTGCCATTCTCACTGAGAAATTTCGTAACACTTTTGAAAATGTACAGACAAAGAGCATGTAATGTCACAGTTGATAGGCAGCTCATAGAAAGAGAACACAGGCTTGCTCTTTTGGTTTCCTTTCATGAAATTCAAACACTAGTAAAGTTAGTGATTGTTACATTCCCTTAATTCCCTAAATTAAGATATCAGACTGGTCACACTTTGTCTGCTCTGATTATCTTAGAAAAATAAGGATAAAGGAATAGGTTGGGGTTTTTTTTAACAAGCTTCTGTTTTATAGGGATGTTTTGGTCTTCCAACTTTCATCAACGAAGTGGCAAGGCACTGGAGACAAATGGTTAGCAAAATACAAGATTGGTAAAGCAATTTTCACATAAATACAATGTGGTGGGCTGATAACTCATATGTCTCTCTACAATAAATCTGAGTATTTTAAGTCTTCCTTTGGACAGGTATATCAAATGTCCCAGAAGGGGACATCTGTGAGTCTACAACAGTTGGGATTTTTAAAATGTATTATCTCCTAGTTTGAAAACTAGGATAATTATGGCAGCAGAAAGAAGCGCTGATATCACAGACACAGCTGTTCCCGTCTTAGGCTCAGATAACCTATCATATAATACTTTAACAGAGCTTGAGGCAGCCTCCTGAACCCTGCTTATTGGTACAGAGACGTTTAGCATTAGGGATGGAAAAATGACTATTACTGTAGCAATATAAAGGCGTTCTATGAGAACATCAAGCTCCTCAGACTTAAATTGTGTACAGTCAGCCCTCCATATCCACAGATTCTTTATCCACTGACTCAAGCATCCATGGCTTTAAAATATACAAAAAAGTATACATTCCAAATATCAAACCTTGATTTTGCCATTTTATATAAGGTGCACCATTTCACTATGCCATTGTATTTAATGGGACTTGAACATCCACAGTTTTTGGTATCCACAGGGGAGGGGGAGGGGGAGGCTGGAATCAAACCCCAGCAGATAACAAGGACCCAATTTACAATTAAAACTGGAGCAAAACTACTTAGAATTAAATGCAGTGTGCATCTTTAAATGTGTTCAATGTAAGTTTTGCTGCAGCCAGATAACTGCAGTTTCTGAAAAAGAAAGGTTAAATATGTTATAGAGAAGAAAAATGTTGAATAATGAACAACTGATATGAGCTGTACTTATCCAGCTGTTTGTATGCTAGAAACAAGCATGACCTATGTATATGATGGATTTCACAACCAAATTAAACTTCACTTCTTTTCTGGGAAAAATGATGCATTAAAAACAAATTACGGTGGAAAGAGGGATTTGAGAAGGGGGGGTGGAGAGATTCAGCAGAAAAGACACAGGAATGCAGGGAGGATGAAGGTGACATGCTCTAAAGGAGGATGCTTATATTCAAACCCAATGCTACCTTACATTCAGGTGAGCTAGTGCCTTGGTGTATCATAATTTCTGCTGCTTCCTTGTTAAGTACAGACCCAAGCAACTGGTCCTCTTCCCACATCCTCTATCCTCCCTTTCTTTGCATGCACCACAGTAAGAGTGAAGTGTGACCTTGAGGAATCCAAAGTGCTTCTTCTTCTGGTTCCATCTTTCAGAAGCCAGAGCTATTATTTCCGAAAGGGAAAAGAAAGAAAAAGAACCATGCTGGTTCAGACCAAATGCTTAAGCATTTTGTGTACACAGCAGCCATCCCATAGGGAAATCCACAATCCAAATCCACAGGATATGACTTCAATAGTATCCTCCTGCTTATGGCCTCTAATAGTCCATAGTAATTGGTGTTCATTTTCTGATATTGAAGATAATTAGTAACCTTAGACTTTGTGCATGTTCTAATCCCCCTTTAAAACCATTCATCTTGGTAACCATCACATCTTATTATGGCAGTGGGGTTCCCAGATCTCAAGGCCCAGCCCCTCTTCTTTCAGGGAAAAGGGCCCAGACTTAAGGCAAGTCTTGTACATATACATGTATACTTATTTACCTCATTTTGTTAATTTGGTATTTTTAAAAATTTGAATATCATACTGTTTGCAATTGTGGTGACTGCTTAATATGTTATGCTTAATGGCATCAACAGAGACTGTCAACTTTCTAACCTCACCAGGACTTACTCCCTGTGACATCACGGAAAGGCATCCTGGCTCTCTGTTTTCCATCCTGAAATTTCAGGGTCTGGGATAGTCCAGTTCTGGCAACTCTATCTGGTAGCAAATTCCATAGGTTAATTTTCACCCTATTTTAAGAAATACTTCCTTTGATCCATCCTAAATCTCCTACTGGTGTTGACTTTTGATAAACTGAGACAGGCAATAAATGGCACTACAGTAGTCCCAAGGATGCTGTAAGAACATTAAACTTTTAAAAGATGTTCACTGAAATCACATGGGACGTTTTCAAGTTGTCATTCAATCAGAGCACTCTGGACTGTATTCTAGACTGCCATAAAAAGATTTGTGATTCTTAACAGGGTTTCCCAAGGAGGAAGAATGAAAACTATCCATTAAAGTAGATTTTCAGGGCAAACACAACATTATACAAAGGAATACCTTGCTACAATCTTTAACTGCTCCCTATGTGTCATGTACAATATTGGTTCTTCTTATAGCAGTGTGAGTTCAGGTTATAGAGCTGAACTCCAATAGAGAATAAAGCCTCATGTGTGCTTAGTTTACTGTCAAAAATAAAATTATATACAGAGGAAGCAGCAAAATTATGTTCCACCTCATGCTTTCCCAGCAAAATTGTCTGCTAAATTCCAGGTCCAGAATCTTAACTGTTAATGATGATGTTGGTACATGAAGCAGAAAGAACACAGTTTGAATTTTAGATGCCAGAATGGGTTTGCCAGGCTGGCTGGCAGGTACAAAAAGCTTGTTTTGACTTTAAAACTGAACAAATCTGATATGGAAATCACTGATGGAGAATAAATAGGGAAGAAGCGGATTTAAAATTGCATCTTTGGAAAGCATGAGTTGACATGAGGCAGAAGGTGGAAATGCAAAAGGCATTGTTATATTTATTTAAGCATATGTTGCTGTTAACAGAAAACAGTTCTGCTTATAGTTGCTTTAAGCATGTGACATTCAATGGAAATACAAATTTGTAAATGCACAAAGGAATAGCAGATAACACAAACATCACAAAACATGGCTGGAGATAAAAGGATTACATTCAAGAATGTTTAGGGCAATTTAACTGCATTTATGTTGTACAGTTATTTACAGTCACATATTACTGAATAATATTATGTCAGAGCTGGTAAATTGACAGCAGGGGAAACTTAGGACCTGGAAGCTAGAGTCAGAGATTCCAGAGGGTCTTAAGACTACAAGGTTGGGCCATGGGAATAGGGCTGAAGAAATTCAAGAGCCACAATCAACAGCCCAGAATCAAAAAGCAAACAGGATCTGAAGGCAAACAAGAAGGCATGTATACAGAACATGAAAGGAGTCAGAATCAAAGGGCAGCCATTATCAGGGGCTAACAGGAGGAGATTACCATGAGCAAGACTAGAAATGCAAGAGATAGAGTTTAATCAGAACTTGTTGCTTAAGCTAGTGTCAGAGGAAACAGAAATGATAGATTTTTGCATTCCTTGGATGGCTTACTTAATGTATTATGCTAGAGTGGATTTTGGAGACTTTCTTATTACCAGCATGGGTACCTTGACATAATGTATTTTGTTCAGTGAGGGGTGAAACAGATGGCCCCTTCGCAGAGGCTTCCCGGCAGCTTGGGGGCATGTTGTTTAGACGATGCATGCCCCCAAGCCAGCAGGAAGCCACTGTGAAGCTGCCTGTCCAACCACATGGCGAGCAGCTTTGTAACGCAGCATCTATACGCCACATGCTACAGGAGTACTGCAAAGTTGCAGCAGCAGCAGAAAAGAAAGCTTTTTGCTGGCTCAAAAAGGAGCAGCTTTCTGATGCTTCTTTTGGGGCCAGCAAAAACCACGGCCCCGATCCAGTGATCAAAGGGGCAGCATCAAGCCACCCCTTAAAGACTATATTTTTTGGCCCTTAGTCTCAAAGGTGCTACAAGAGCTCTTTGCATAGGAGTGTGGGGCTCCATTAAATGAGGTTAGGGGAGAGTCGTTTTTTAGGATTTTAGGTTTTATCCTCAACATTTGCCATGGGGAAGGCTTTTTGGTGGAGCTTTTTCTTAGTCTTGGCTCCAACTGGGCAGTTTGGAGAAGTTGAGATAGGAGGTGAAATATGCCGGGCTTTGCTCTACGGCTCAGTTGCTCTTTGCACAGTGATATTTCTGACTAACATGGCTATGTTTCTGAATTCTACTCACCACACAGGTGAGCTCAACACAGTTTCACCAACTCCTAAGATATAAGCCCTCTCTTCCCCACACAGCAGAAATTGTCTAAATGCAGTCCAGCCACACATTGTCATTTCTAGAATTAATCCAACAATCTACTAAATGAAAAGGTCACTTTTGTTCATGCTCAAGATTCAAGGATAAAAAATAATGTTGCAGTATCAGATTAAAATATTCATATAGCACAAAAGGTGCTCTTTCCTCAGCTGATACCTGCAGCTGCCTTTCCAAAAAGCCATCTTAGGTCATCTTCCTTGAGAAGAAGAAAAAAGGAAACTATATGCACAGCAGTTTAAATGTTGGTGAAATAAACACAGCTTTCTTGTCAAAGCTTCTTCCCAGCAGGCATAGCATCCAGCCTAAATTTCAGAGTACTTGACAGTTTTTAAGAAACAAACTTACAAGACAACCACTTACATCTTCCCAAATATGCCAACAAAAATAAATTAGGGCTGGCATTGCACAGTGTAAAAAGGGTATCACATACACAGAGAGGTTAGTAGCACATTTTCTACCTAGAGGGCATACACTAATGTATAAAGTGGTATTTCAAAGCCTCCCTCTTGACGCTAACAGTACTGCATATTGGTGTGTATCACTGAAGGGCACTACTCACAAAAAGGGTGAAGATCAGTAAGAGGAAACAACAATAATAATTAGGATCAAATATCTTTGTTATCTAGCTGTCAGACATGCGATATTCAGTGACAGCATCTTTCTCAAACTGAAGTCAGATCTAGTCAAAACAACCATGTGCATATATACTCCTTACTGTTGCGATACATAGAAAACAATAACAATAGGCCAAAGACTTGTCTAGTCCACTATCTCAAATCTTGATGTGTACAAGTAGCATGGAGATAGGATTATGAAAATCACTTCATTTTGATCCTGTTGCACTTCTCTGAATCTCTGCCTGCATTGTCTACCAGTCTTTGCTTTTTATTTTTTCTTCCCCAATAAAATGCATACACAAATTCATGTATATATTCTCTACCTCACAATCTCATTGGTGCTTTCTGCACCGCCATTTGGGACGTCCAGAGGACGTCCCATTTTAAAAAAGGGGCGTCTCTTTTAGACGCCCCATGGCCTAGTACGGACTCTGTCCGTACAAGATGGCGCTGGCCCTTCTACATGGCCGGCGCCATCTTTGCGTATCGGACGCTTAGCGTCCGTACGCGTCGCGCCGCTGCTGACGTAGCGAGCGCGCCCCTGGCGCCTCGCTACGTCGCAAACGCGACGAAAAAAGAAGCTCCATTTTGGAGCTTCTTCTTTCGGTCCGCGCAGGAGTCGGGCCGTCTGAAGGCTCCGGCTCCCCCGCGGAGCTACTGGCGGCGGCAGCAGACCGCCGCAAAGCGGCGGTCTGTACCCCGCCATTGTCCCTTCAACATCCTCTATCAGTCGTGAGGCATCAGCAAATGCCAGCACATGAAACATGTGATATTCCTCCTTCCTCCCTTTACTAAACTGCACCTTGTAACTATAAAATGAATATTAAATCTTACACTTATACCACAACACAGCATGAAAAAAATCATTAATTTGTTAATTGCTTAATTCATTGGCTTGTCCCAACAAAGTTTCACTTCATGGACTTCCAGGTTAGCACTGAAGTTCATCCCACACTTTAGCAAATTAATGAGTTTCTGTCATCAGTGTTTGTCAAGGATGAGACATTTTTCTCTCTGCCAGATTCAGTAAGGCAGGAGAACCTTGGGAGAAAAGATTACAACAGCAAATATTGAATCACATGGCTCTCTACTAGCTTGCTTTTTCTAATGGGGTAATCTGAGCTAATCTGTCTGCTAGGTCTTTGCTTTGGGAGGACTTGCTCATGAGCAAAACAACAGTTGGGAAGTAACTGAAGAACTAACAGAATAGGGGAAAGGGAAAAGTGAGTCCTTGCCTAGAATAGAGGAATGCAGGGGAAAAGGTGGAGGACATAATTTGTTTGCACTTTCTGGGGGATAGAGAGCATTGTGATTCTCCTCCTCTGCCTTTATTCTCGTTCTATAGTATATTATTATTTGGTGTTAACTGCAATAAACCTCTTTATTCTTTACCATACTTACCTGGCAGGGGAGACACCATGCTCACCATATTTGTTATTGCTTACCAGATAAATAGGTAAAAGTTTTTCTTATCTCACCTTTCCTACTTTTTTGCCTTGTCTCATCTATTCTGCTTTTCAACCACCCCATTCTTCAGTTGATAAAACACTTTGAAGAATTTGTTGCGTTTGGAATTTGAAGTAAAAAAATAAAATTAAAAAATTTGTTGTTGTTTTTATACACCCTCAAATCAATCTCGACCCATGGCGACTCTGTAGATGAGACATCTCCAAGTCTCCTCATGCTCCACTGCTCTGCTCAGGTCCTGCAAATTCATACCCATGAACTCTTTAATAGAGTCCATCCATTTAACATGTGGCCTTCCTCTCTTTCTGCTTCCCTCTACCTTCCTAGCATTATTGGTTTTTTCCAATGAGAAAAATACAAATACTCCTACATAATTGTATATTCTTTCATCCTTGCCTAGAATACCGTAAAATACTGGGTTCCTTGGATATTATATGTTTTCAACTAGAGATGCCATGAATTGAATTTGGGATCCCTGGCCACTGCATGCAAACTATGGCTGTACTACTGATCTTTGAATACCATGCCTTTTACCTGGGAGTGGAGACAGAGAGGATACAATTACGCTGTGCAGAAAAATGTCATGCATATTCTCAGATGCAGCCAAAACAACATTTCTGATTAAGAATTCTCTGTTCTTAATTCACCGACTGATCTTTGTAGACAGCCACTTATTGCTGCACTTGGAGTGGATCAACATCCTGTATCGGGGGGGGAGGGGGACTTATTCCTTTCTAATGTCTAACATCATTCCTTACTAACCTTTAACAAACAGAACATTTGAACAGGGAGCAAAGTATATATGTTGGCAAGAGTGAGTGGGGGGCATAAAGAAAAGATATGCAAATCAATGACAAGGTTGAACAAGTTATAAAGTGACTATATCCCATAGTATAGGGTAACTTTTTCCAACCTGACAATTTCTAGATGTTTTGCACTCCCACCATACCCAGGCAACAATTATGGCCAATGTACTTACTTACTCCATCTGGGGAGAAAATCTGGTTCAGTGAAGACAATTTTAAAATGACAAAAAGAGGGTGTTTTAATGAAGTCAATAACAAAATGTTCTTCTATGGGTTAATCCGCATTACTACTCTCTATAATTCCATGTCCTTTTCTGAAAACTAATCATTTTGGCAACAAGTTAATTACTAGAATGTCAGCATATTGAACTATTTCAAACATTAGTGCTAGCAACAGTGAATTAATTTCCCAAACTGTTAACAAACTGATTTTCAAACCTAACATTTTAGGCTTTGCATCACAAGAGGAGTGAAGCTATCCCTTGGTTGTTAACAGTAACATAATCTAGTTATACCATATTTAATGAATCACCTTCCTTTATTAAAACAAAGATCCATGTTCTGTGGAGTAAAGCCTGTTGTTTTGGACCATATGCTCTGAACTGTCTTAGAAAATATCCTCTTTGCTTTGTGAAGCAATGGCTAACAATGTACAAAACAAAATGCTTTCTTTCCAGGTGATTGCACATTCCAGTATTGTAGAGGTTATTTTATATCCTCGTATCAAATCTTGATAAAAGTGAGAATATCAGCTTTCATTGCAGGAAAGCATTTTGTGACCTTTCATGATGTTGGGGAAAACAAATTCCCCTTGAAAATATGAATTACAATAAGAGTATACAGTTTAGCATACTTTATATTTTATAGGCTTTTCCTCCCAGAAAAGATAATTTATTCCCTCATTCTCTCTCACACACACAAACACTGTATATTATGTATCTCACATCATTTTATGAAGAAAAAAACCCTCTTTATAGCCTCTTGAAGTGGGAGCAGGAATAAGTAAGGGAAAGTTGCTATGCACAGCAGTATTTAGATGCTTTTTTTCTTGTATAGAAGGGAAAGGTTGTCCCTCAGACACTTCTGTCAATCTGCATTTAGCAGACACAGCAACCTACTCAGTTCAAGCCCATGAGTGCCTGAGTTCTGCATTGAATTGACCTTAGCTGTCAACATGGGCTGTCCTCTTCAATATCCGTAGCTTGACTTGGAACATTATGTGAACATGTGTGAGGAGGGGAAGATGCAAGGGGCGGAGGGAGAGAGAAGACTGGAAAGAGAAAAAATGGGGGGAAATGGTGAGCAGGCAAATCTTCAGCCTCAATTAAAAAATTAAATAGGTACCCAGAGATTGTCAGCCTAAAGATGGAGCATCCACATTTAATTAAAGGGGTAAGTTTAGCAGAAAATGCCACTCCAGGAACTGTCAGAATGCATGATTAATTTGCTATAAAATACCCAAGACTATATAACAGAAGCAGACAGCTGGGGACCATGTATTTACTGAGGAGCTTGTTACTTCACGCCACTGCCAATGACCCTGGGCTTAGTGTCAGGATGTTAAAAAATAAAATTCTCACATGTTGTCTTACAAACTCCTCAGTTTGTTGGACTGGAAGCTTTTTAAAGTAGCACAGTATAACAGCAACAACGAGCACAATAAAACAGCACAGTGAAGTTCATCACTTTGCCAACGTGAAGAGCAGTCACACATTGCCTTACCAGGTTACATCCAGGTACCCCTTTTAGGGACACAAGGATCACTCCCCCACCCCCACCCCCATTAGCAGTTTTGTGTGGTCACTATCTTTATTTTTTCAAATGGTACTCAGTTCATATGATTCCTTATTCCTTAATCACTTTAAATTAGTTCTTTAAAGTTTGTAGTTAACTGGCTTAATGTGGACTTCTACCTATGGCAACCCTATGAATGAGAGACCTCCACTTCACCCTATCTTCATCTGCCCTGCTCAGGTCTTTCAGACTCATGGCCATGGCCTCCCTGGTTGAATCTATCTGCCTTTTCCAATTGCCGTCCACTTAACCAAGCATTATTGTCTTTACTAGTGAGTCTTTCCATGATATGGCCAAAGTATGACAACCTCATCTTTGGCAGGTTACAGACCGCCCATTTGGGGCGGGCTGTATCCACCCCTTTCCCTGGTGTATCCGGGCCTCAGCTGTCAGAACGGCAGCCGCTGAGGCCCCGATCTGCCGCTTTTCAGGCTGTGGGGAAGTGGCAAAACGCCGCTTCCCCGCAGCCTGAAAAGGGGTGTCCTTGGGGCTTCGGTAAGTGCCCTGGCGCGGACCAACGACGTCACGTCCACGCCGCCCCGTATAGAGGTGGCGTGGTCGTGACGTTGTCATGGCGGTCCCCTTATGGAAGGAGAGCCGCCATTTTGTACGGACTCAGTCCGTACTAGGGTTAGGGGGGTGCGGAAGCACCGCACCTTCCTAACCCTAGTACGGACTGACTACGTACTTTAATGGCGGTGTGTAACCTGCCTTTGCTTCTAGGAAATGTTTAGGCCAGATTTGATCTAAGACTCATTCATTTGTCTTCTTAGCTGTCCGTGGTATTCTCAGAACTCTTCTGCAAAATCACATCTCAAATGAGTTGATTTTCTCACTGACCAGTTTTCACAAGCATACATAGAGATAGGGAAAACTATGGTATGGCGCATCCTAATTTTAGTATTCAGTGATATATTCTGTACTCTATCATTTTTCTATGTAGGCAAGCATATGTTTCTTTTTTGTCTGTGCTCCTGCCATTGCTCAAGGTGAAATTACCATATACTTCTACAGCCCATTCCTCTCAATCTGAGTAAGGTTTTGGTTTTCTTTTGTAGTTGTTCTGCAGTAGGTTCCACTTGAAGCTGAACAGGGTCACATGAAAGTATGGAACAAGTTTCAGAGTTAACATGCTTTAAACAGCTGCTGAAAAGGATCACTTACATGGCAAATCATTTTCATTCTGTTGATTCTACATGGTGGGTGGGAATCTGATTGCAGCCAGGAGTTTCTCACCTTGGTTTTCTATCACTGTGCCTTGCTCCCACTGTGCTCCCTATCTCCCCTCCAAGGCTTGCGTGAACCGTCTACTATGTTCTCCTGTCTTTCACTGGTGAGATTTCAGGATGGATGATACAGTTCTGACTAGAAACTCACTTCACACATGGCTTTGCCTCTGTTCTTTTCTGGACATATGGAGCCTGTACAGACAGCCAAAATAAAGCTGCTTCGGGTCACTTTGGGGGTATGCTGTTTAAATGATGCATGCGTCATAGGAGGCCAGAAGCCACGCCAAAGCCATGCTCCAGTTCTAAGGACTGGAGCTCAGTTTTGGCACAGCTTCTGGCCTCCCATAGTCTGTAAACACATCTTGTTACACAGTATATTTGTTCTCTGGACCAGTCCTACTTGCTTCCTTCTCTCCAGATTACAAAGTAGTCATCCTGCAGAGTAAATTAGACAGGTGATTATATAATCTTACCATGATACTCATTGTTATGCAATAGATGATAATAAGAATTTACTTCAGTGAACTTCATATGGATTCTGTGACTCTCGTATTTTCAACAGTGACATTTATTTCTAAATGCAACACCTTTAAAACTACACATTTTTCTAATGTCTAACAACCCAGATATTTTCCACACTATTCTTTAAATTCTTTGGGAAGTAAACACACATTTACCTGTGACTAACACTGTCCCCAGATCCAAATTAGACATTAATCACATTCACTTGTACCTTGCCTTTGAGAGCTTCTTTCAGTTAGCAAATATTTCATCTATGGATGTGATTTTGTACCGAGAAACACACAGAGAAAAAGGGTACACCCCAACTGTCTTCATACACTTGCAACTTCCTCAATCTATGTATTAGATTTTTGGGAGAAAAATACAAGAAAGATGCACATGACATGATCAGATCTCATGCCTCATTTGGCCAATAGTTCAAACTCCTGTTTCAAAAAATACCTCTGCCACAGCTACTAAACTACAATGTCTGCTAATCTTTTGTATGTACTATTGCTAATGCAAAATAAAATGATTATGAGCTAGTCACCAGTATGTAGATATTCAGATAGAAGCACTTAATATGTCCCATTAGAGCAGAGTATCTGCCTCCCCCCCCTCCATTTGTACTTCAGAACCATTATACTGGCTCAGAAAGTAATAATCATTTGTCAGACCCTCAATGTTACATAGATAGCTTCATTTCCATAGAGGTGAAAGTTTAATGGTCTACTCCAATGTTCTTACTTTTAAGAATTCACTGCAATCAGTGTGAATCAGGGTTTGGGGTTTTTTTTTTAATGTCATTTTCAAGATGGCCTTGAGCAACCAATCTGTCAGGATTTCCATTCTAATCAGTGCAATACAAAATTAATTGGGGGCAATATGAAGCACAGTAAAGTGCTTCTCTGGAACTCACCAGTTCCCCATTCTTCAATAGCACAGACAAGCCCTGTTCAATTATCCACAATGGCAAGATTTGCTTTGTGAAAAACTATAACATTCATCTGCTTGTGCCCCTTCACCATCACAGCCATTTGGGGCTGTTAGCACATTAGACCTCAGAGGCAAAACACTTGAGTTCCATCCCTACTAACTCCAGTTCTCTGTGGAAATGCTTTCATAGCAGCTTCATAGAAAGGATATTTCTCTCTAAAGGTGCTAACGGCTCAGTGCATCAGCCAACTTTGCTAATGTAAGAAGTGTGGTTTTTACTTTCTTAATACAGCTCTAAAACCAAGATCCTGGTAAACCATTTGTGGATAAAAAGGCCTAAACCAATTACAGTGGTACCCCGGGATACGAATGCGCCGGGTTACGAATTTTTCGGGATACGAAAAAATCCCATAGGGATTTATTGCTTCGGCTTACGAAGGTTTCTTCGGGTTACGAAAAAACCGCGGCGCTATTTTCCGCCACCGGAGGGCAGCAGAGAGCTATTTTTCCATTAGCGCCTATGGGAATTCGGCTTACGAAGGTATTTCGGGTTACGAAATTAACCGCGGAACGAATTAATTTCGTAACCCGGGGTACCACTGTATTTATCTTGCTAAACTACTGAATAGATGGAATTTACATGTATGTTGAGTTACAATTGATAAGAGAAGTAGCATTTGAATTTAAGCTTACCTATTGATCCATACAGTTATTACAACAGAGCAATAGCTGCTCTGCTTTTAGGAAGAACAATCTGAATTTCATTGGCAAGTATTTTATTTTCTATTTCCATTTAAAAGAAAAATATAGAATTATTAATTTGATAATTTCTCGCATAAGAGAACAAGGCATGTTTTAGAGGCAGCTATATGTAGGGCTAGTCTTTTTCTCATCGTTTCTGAATTCATCTGCTCAAGATGGTCAAAAGATGGTTGTTTTATTAATAAGTGGAAAATGGGTGTGTTTTGGTTTTCCTATAATCCAGTAGCCTTCCTCAGTGGTTATTTAGAATTGAAATTCAGAAATTTCTGGACCAGGAACACTCAGATCATTTACTGGACAAGTGAAATGAGTCAAGAGTTCCTGGACTTAAGAACCTCTTGAGGTGTGTATCCAGTTTCTTCTGTAAATGGTGTCAATGGCAGCAGCCAATTGGATGGAATGTTATAGCTAGAATTGTTTGTGTTATTCATGGAATTCCTCTACTTGCAAGTATTTTCAAAAATTCAAGGCATTGTTTAGGAGATGGAAGATGGACTAACCTCCTCTCAGAATTTCAATGAAAAGAAAGTAAATTGCAATAAAGGAAGGAATTTAGATGCTGAGAAGGCCTTTGATAAAATTTATTGGCCATTTATTTTCATTTGTCTAACAGTTCATGCTAGCTGTTCTAAGAAAAAATTGAATATTAAAGAAGACAATAGACATCTCTGCCTTGAACCTTGTTTCAGTGTAGAAAGGGGTGAGAAAAAGCCATTGGTTCTAACCTGTGCTCTTGGAGCTGAATATACATTTTTAATCCATTTCAAAAATATTTTAGAAAATGAAAATTAGTCAATGAAAAGAAATAACCATTAAATTTTAGCAAAGGCCTTCTCAGCATCTAAAGAAATAATGGCTGGCTGTTCAGTTATATCCAAGTTTAAAATAATCAGGTCCACAACAAAACAAATATTATCAGCTACCTGACTGTTTTTGATCAATCTTGCCTGTTCAGCATTTACCAAAGATTTATTCTTAATATAAACTGTTACCAAAAATAGCTGTCAATATTTTGATATCAACATGAAGTGAGGATATAGGGTAGTAGTGTAGCGAGTATGATTCTTACCAGAGGCAGCCTGCAGCCACCTGTTTTACAGCCAGATTGGAACCACTGCAACTGCATGCCACAGCTCTGATTTGATAGCTGTGGCTTCATGGCGCTCTTTCAGCACTGCATCGTAGAGACACAGTGCTAGAGGAGCATCATGACACTGCACACCATGTGGAGTGGCACTCGGTATCATGCTGCTCTGGGGACAGAGTCAGGGTTGCGTCATGTGGACGCTACGCCCTGATTCTGCCCACAAGTTGGCCTTTAGGGCCAATCTGCACAGGGCCTTAGGTATCAAGGTAATATTGCTCCCACCCTCTGGAATGCCCTTCTGCAAGAACCAAGGCTGTCCCCCTCCATGCTTGCCAAACTCGCACAGAAGCCCCCCCTGAAGCCATGCCAGGGCCACCCAAGGCAGCCCAAAAAAGAAGCAGATTTTTTGCTTCTTGCTGCAGTCCATTTGGGTTGTGGTTGTGGTTGCCATGGCCCCAGGGCAACTGGGCCAGGAGTGGCTTCTGGCTGCTCCTTCCTACCCATTTGTTTCACCCCTAAGCAGTCTTAGTGCTAACAGGCTGGAAAAATTATTGTGTCATTCATCTGGAAAGCTATCTGGGCCAGGAGACTTCCCATTTCTCATATTAACTATGGGGCTCACCAGACCGAGCCAAAGGAGCAGTTTGGAGCCGCCCATTTTACCTCCGGAGGGAGCCGCTTTGATCAAACCCTGGAAAAGCGGATTACAAATAAACCATATTATTATTATAAACCAAACCATGCGGGCTCCCTTTGCTCTGAAAAGAATTCACTAAAAGCAGGTTCTTTTGGGCGTGCAGGGAGGACGTCATCAGTGCACCATTGGCACACTCTGATGCGTCCACAAGCGCAGCGCCCAGAGGTGTGGACGTGGTGCTGCACTTGCCTCACGCATGCGTGCCATGTATGGATGGTGCCACGTAAAGATGGCGCCATCCATACATATTAGGGTTCCAGAGCGTGAGGTTGCCGCATGCTCTGGCACCCTAATTTCGGCCCTGACATGACACTTTTGGCCCATCTGTTTCGGGCCTAAAGCATTGATTATTTCCTAGAAGTATAAAGGTTCCCAAGGAATTGTTGCTGTGACATGCTAAGATGGGGAAAGTCAATGTATGAGAGAGAGAAAAGGACTGCATATCCTACTGGTGAATTTCATTATTGAAACTATAAAGATCTGCATAAAACTTCAAAAATTCTAGATTTATAGCTGTGGGCAAAGTATATAAATTACTGCTTTCATCTTTGATAGCTGAAATAACATTGTATTACCATTGATGATTAAGGTGATGTGCCAGAATCTTGTTGGGTCATTCCCCATTTTCCCAATATGCTTACAGAAGACATGTCAATGCAAGCTTACCTTGTTGCAAGAGAATATTATTCAATTAGCATTTAACTTTTTGTTTGCAATTCTTGATAAAGTTGCTCAGATGAGGAAACAGCAAGTTGAGACACCAGAGCTTTCAGCTGCTTGTTCATTAATTTATTTATTTTACGTCTTTTTAAGTAAGAAGAGTAAACAATGATTCTACCCCACATGTAGACTTTACATGCTTCTCATTCAACAGCATATGAAATTGCAGAGACTTTCATTTTAAAATATTCCATCAGTTTTCCTGACATTTGAAACCATTCTTCATTGAGAAGCAAAAGAGTTTAGAAGCATCAGAAAAGTGCAATTCTAGACACAATGGAGGATGGTCAGATATTATCAAGGATTCAGTTTTGCTGTGGAGAACCAGTGTGGTGTAGTGGTTTGAGTGTTAAACTATGATTCTGGAGGATTCGATTCTCAGTTCATCCATGAAACCCACTAGGGCAAGACACATGCTCTCAGACTCAGGGGAAAGCAATGGCAAAACTGTCTCTAAACAAATCTTGCCAAGAGAACCCCATGACAGGGTTGCTATTGGGTCGTCATAAATTTGGAAAGAACTTGAAGGTGCACAACACAAAAAAAATGCAGAAATTAAGTAATAATCTAACCTGAAACAATTATAGTGGACTGGAGAGATAAAAGTATATTCCCTATCTCCCAGGTGCACAGTTCCATTCATCCTTTAAACCATATTAAATAATAATAAACTTTTATTTATATTTTCCCGCCTCTCCCAGGTGGATTGAGGTGGGATTACAACCTGGTATAAATACACAAATACAAAACACCACAATAAATGTATGCATGACTATCAAATAGCTCTCACCATAGACTGTGTGCTCGGCAGAAGTGTACTTCTGTCTAAGAAAGGATCTAAAATTTAATTAAATAAT
This sequence comes from Sceloporus undulatus, assembly GCF_019175285.1. Lineage (NCBI taxonomy): Eukaryota > Metazoa > Chordata > Lepidosauria > Squamata > Phrynosomatidae > Sceloporus > Sceloporus undulatus. The sequence goes on from NC_056525.1 coordinate 79,384,410, forward strand.
AGAAAGAAGTTTGTCTTTATACCATATAGAAACATTTGTAACATATACCTACCAACCAAGTTTTTTTGTCATTAAATATGTTTCTTATAGGAATGCTGCTGTTTGAAAGTTGAGGCTGTGTTAGACTGAGACATCCCAACAATCAAGTTATCCCAATCACACAGAGCCCTGAGAAATCAGAAGCTGTTTAGATGTTAAAAGATCATTTGCAAAAACTACGGTATGTTCTTTGTGCAGGTGTCCAACTTAATGGGCAGATATTGGAAGGTATTTTAGGGAATGGCGCTAAAAGTGCAGCCCCATTCCTGCTTCAATAGTGTAAATTCCTACACATGTGTAAGATCTGAAGAGAACCTGCTTGTTTTAGTTACACCAGATGAATATGCAGTCATCCTTCCATTTTCACAGGGGAACCATTCCAGACCCCTACCGTGAAAATGGAAATTTGCAAATATTCAAGCCCCATTGGCTTGAGTGGCTGTGTGCACTGTGGGCACACACACCATTTTAGCTTTCCCCGCTTGCCAGTCCACAAAAGACTGAGGCGGCGGACTTAAAATGAAAATGGAGGAATGACTGATAGCTGATACTATGTGAACTGAGCAGAAACATAGCCACTGCCAAAATTGCGGCCTTTAATTTCAGAACACCACAGTTCTAAAGAAACATACAAAGCCATAAATAAGTATATAATTCATCGCATATTGGCTGCATGAGGCTCCAATTGTTTCTGTAACCATTGCTGCACCACATTTGCTACTTCTGTGCTACTACTAAAAAGTCACATCTTCCTTTAAAAATAAGATGTGCAATAAATTGCACTTTGTATTAAAATCAGAACTACCTATGTTCCCAAATTTGACCAGCACAGCAGCAGATGTAGTTCCCAGTGCGCTCAGGGAGGGCCAGTCCAACATGTTTTCCCCTGCACAAAACAAATACTGAAAACATTCCATCCTTCTTCACAAATGACAAAGATCTTCGAAACTGTCTTCCCAGAGGCTGGGATTCTGAAATTCTTGAGAACAGAGTAGTTTCTATGAATGTCCCAGACACAGTCTGGGTAACCAATCAAAGGCTGATTGCAACCCAGCTGATAGTTAGCAGCTAATGAGCAAGCTATGCAACAGTACAGCATTTACTTTAGTAAATGCAAATCTTAAGTCCCAAACAGAGTTCAGCAATGTCCAGGTCAGGTACATAACAGCCAAGGTCAACATCCACATTCCAGGTCAAGCACAGAGTTCAGAAACATAACAGAGAGCCAGGGAAAATTTCCAACAACTCCTAGAGTGCTGGCTTGGGAATTTATAGAACAGCAGCTACTTAATTAATTGCTGTTCCTATAAATCCTCTAAGACCTCCCCGCCTCCTCCCTTTGTTGACTGCACTCAGCAAATGTAAGTAGGGGTAAGAGGTCTTCTATATCTGAATGAGCAGGACTCTCTGCCAGAGCTGGTACTGCACTCTGGTCAGTCTCTGAGATGTGTGGCTCTGGAACCCTTCTCCTGTTCTGGTTCATCAGCAGGTCCCATCAGATTCATTGCTTCAGTCTCTGAGACAGAGTTCATATCCTGAAAGCAAGGCATGGCAATGAACTACAGTTGCCCTCCTAACTCACGGATCTGAGATCCACGACCTTGAATATCTGCAGAGGGGCAACCTGCGCTATTTCCAATGGCCTGCACACACGGGAGCATGCTCCATTCAAGCCTATGGAGGGGTCTGGAATGGATCCCCGTGAAAACGGAGGGTTAACTGTACTTTGATATTGACTGGAACATTGTACTACAGCATGCAAATCATTGGACCAGACAAAGAAACTTCGCTGACTCTCCTGACCATACTGCCCACCTAGGTGGGATATGAGAGGAAGTAGGGGAGGGATTGAGGGTGAAAATACTGTATATATGCCTCCTGAAATTCATGCTCCTGATTCAAGAAGTTTTAGCACAAATCAGAACAATTCTTGGAACAGTCAAAACAAGTATTTGATTATATAGAAAAAAACTGTGGTAAAGCTGCAGTTAGCCTCTTTAAAGATTATTGAATGAATAAAAGAGGCAAGATTAGACTATCATAAGGAATTGGTAATATAGTAGAGGTAGTTGTAGATAGCATGGTGAATGGTATAAATAGAGAAAAAGCTACATGGTGTACTATTTTAACAACCAATCTACTGTTTTGCTTTCTCTCTTTTTTTGTAGGTAGTAAAGACCTACACAGTCGCTAGGCAAAACTCATAAAGGAAAAAAAGAAAAAACCCTGATCAGCATAAAGAGACGCTATTATTATCTGATGTTACTTTGACCATGAGTCACGATATTAAGAGCAGGGGAAAATTATTGATAAGACAGAACAGATATGAAAGGAGGAGATGAGAATCAGGTTAAACTGCGATAGCAGGAAGTTATTATCTTTTTTGTAGTTCTATTAGTAGTTATTGTATTTTAGGTTAGATTGACATCAGTATATTGTTTATTGATAAAGTGTGTTAATGTGATGTTAAAAATGTATGTATGTGTTTTTAAGACTAATAAAATTTATTTTAAAAAAAAATTAAAAAAAGTTTTAGCACTGATGAAATATTATGGGAATGCCTATCTTCATCAAGTTTTATCATTTCTCTCTCCCCCTGCATTTTTTTAAAGTATCCTTGAAACAAATGCATCAACAGGATTTTCTACAGAGGAACAGCATTTTCTTTGCAGACAATAATATTTTAACACTGAAATATTCGTTCCTGCCCTGCATACATTTTGAAAATGTACATAGACATTTTATTCAATGTGAGCATGCATTCATGAATACAGTCCTCCCTCTGTTCTTGCGGGCTTGGGATCTGCACTCCTTGATTATCCGTGAGGGGCAAACACAAGGAGTTAAAATAGGACACACACCCATGATGCACACCCACATGCTCCCATGGGGGCATCCCTCTATTCAAGCCAATAGGAGTTGAATATGGATGGTTTTCCATTTTCATGGGGAAGAGATCCAGAATGAATCCCCTGTGAAAATGGAAGGAGGACTGTACAACTATTTCAAAAATTAGCACAAATACATAATATAGTTTTTTTCCATTAGTGGTGGAAAAAGGAGAATGTCTGCAGAAATGGACTTGAAGGAACTACCATTCCTTCTCTTTACACCTCTTTTGCTTATGTTTATACAAGAAGAAAAAATAATGGAATACATTTTGTTTTCCAGGAGACACACACACACACAGAGAGAGAGAGAGAGAGAGAGATCTTCCCTTTTTCTCCTGCCAAGCATTTGATACAGTCAGAAATATTTTTATGTTAGAATTAGTTAGTCACCCTCCATGTGTCACTAAATATGAAACATGCCTGCTGAGAGACAGGTGCGCATGCACACACACACACACACACACACACAAAGATTACAGGCACCCCTGCCTACTTCTCTAAACAAACAAATACCAGAAATGACAATAGCCACAGAAAAATGGGCACAGAGATAAAAGTATAATGACTTCCAAGAAAATGAGTCTCATCTTCTGATCTTTGAAGAAGTAAAAGCAGGAGATATTTATTTGGTAGAAAACAACTCTGTACTTTTGCCTGCTTAAAGAAGTCAGCATCTGTGTAGTGGGTCAGGCATGATGGGCTGGAAGCTGTGAGATGCTACACACACACACACACACACACACACACAATCTCACAGCTTCCAGCCCATCTACACACACACACATGTATATGCGCCACGCAGAGAACTGGAAGGGAGCACTAGCTTATTTACAAGCATATTTGTGCCATTCCTCAGTGTAATAACTAACTCCCTTGCAGGCATTAATAAAATTAGTCTCATTACACTGCTCAAAGAAAAGAATAAAGTTGATTGTCTAGGAAATGGAGGAGTAGGTTGAGCTGCAAGCAATTAATGTTTCGTTTCTAGGTCAAGCTTCAGATAGCCTCTTTGACCTTGCCTGACTTCTCCTCTATCAGACATGGAAACAGGCATAAGAAAAGCCAATGTATTTTCACACTTAGCAACTGGCAAGAGCAAATTAAGGTAGCTGGGGCCCTGGGATAGCTGCAAAAAAATAGGCCTTCCTTTGTCTTATACAGTACTAGAATGGGGAGAAAGAAATTAAGTAAAAATATATTAAAAAATGCAGAAGAGAGCAGCACAACAATCTTTTTATGTGAACTCATTTTAATCCCTTCAACTTCAGTGAGCCAACTGTCCTTATACAATTTTTTTAATTCAAATTTTCACGTAGCATACAAAATGTTAATGATAATTGGAACATTAGGAGATTCAGGAAGCAAAATTCTCCTTGTTCCTTTTTCCTTCAGCACTGGGCCCATAGCCAATGAGGAGAGTGGAGCAAGTACACCCACTGAATCCTTGATAATCTAGCTCCATCAATGGATTGTGAAGTATCATACTACATAACCCCTTACTGAAAATCTTCCAGAGAAAAAGAAATTCTTTTGTGTTTCTTGAGCATCTTGTCCATTGCTCTTATGAGGACATTTTGAAAAGCAACAATTTTCCCAGGTAGTGTTTCCACACATGTTCCATATATTTCTACAAGTGTTAAAGTTGAAAGTGTCAATTCTTCCATGCATAGAGCCTTCAAATCTGATATAGTATGGTTTATTTGAGCATCATCATTACCCATTTGTATGTGTGTGTGTGTGTGTGTGTGTCTATGTGTGCATGTATTGATTGAAGCCCTGGTGGTGCAGTGATTAAATGCTGTACTGTAGCCATTTGCAGCCACAAAGTTGTGAGTTCAATCCTAGGGAGGATTCCAGGGTCCACTCAGCCTTGCATCCTTCTGTAGGTCCAAATTAGGAGGAGTAGCTAATATCCCAGAGGAAAGGATCAAAATTCAGAATGACTTCAATAGACTAGAAAGCTGGGCCAAAGCTAACAAAATGAAAGTCAACACAGAGAAATGTAAGGTACTGCACTTAGGGCGAAAAAATGAAATGCACAGATATAGAATGGTGGACCCCTGACTTAACAAGACTACATGTGAAAGGGATTTAGGAGTCCAAGTAGACCACAAGTTGAACATGAGTCAACAGTGTGATGTGGCAGCTAAAAAGGCCAATGTAATTTTTGGCAGCACCAATAGAAGTATAGTGTCTAGATCAAGGGAAGTAATAGTGCCACTCTATTCTGCTTTGGTCAGGCCTCACCTGGAATATTGTGTCCAGTTCTGGGCAATGTCAAAAAGGACATTGAGAAACGAGCGTGTCCAAAGGAGGGCGACTAAAATGGTGAAGGGTCTGGAAACCATGCCCTATGAGGAATGACTTGGGGAGCTGGGGATGTTTAGCCTAGAGAAGAGAAGGTTAAGAGGTGATATGATAGCCCTGTTTAAATATTTGAAGGGATGTCATATTGAGGAGGGAGCAAGGTTGTTTTCTGCTGCTCCAGAGAACAGGTCCCGGAACAATGGATGCAAGCTACAGAAAAAGAGATTCCACCTCAACATTAGGAAGAACTTCCTGACAGTAAGAGCTGTTCAACAGTGGAATACACTTCCTCAGATTGTAGTGGTGTCTCCTTCTTTGGAGGTCTTTAAGCAGAGGCTGGTTGGCCATCTGTCAGCTATGCTTTGATTGAGAGTTCCTGCATAGCAGGGGGTTGGACTGGATGGCCCTTGTGGTCTCTTCCAACTCTATAATTCAATGAGTCTACATCACTAGAACAAGTACCCATCTCGTTGGGGAGTAATTGGCTTACACATTGTAAACTGCTTAGAGAGTGCTTAAGTGCACTGATAAGTGGTATAGAAATGTTATTGCTATCCCATCTTTTTCCCAATATTGGGAATGTGGTCATTTATAAAAGTTAAAACAAATACAAAAAGAGAGGTACAAATATATTAAAAGTTATTGTTAAAACACAAACTATCCATAGAATTGATTAGATTTCTTTTTTAAAAAACTGATTAAAAGATAAAAGAAGAGTACCATTAAAAACCAATGCTATCAATTTCTACAAAGCCTTTCAGAAAAGTTTTTGTTCAATGTGAAGTTCAAGACTTTCATGGTCAGCTTCCCTAGTTTTTGGTGGGTTTTTTTTTGGGGGGGGGGTATGTGGATGTGTTCTTGAAGAATTTATTCTGATGTTTCACCTGCACCTGTGGCTGGCATCTTCAGAGAATGGTGGCATGGAGGTGTGGAGTATATATACTGTGTGACCCTTGGTTGAAAGGAAGTGATTAACATATTAATCTGTGTGTTTTTCTGTTGATAAATGGCAAGGCCTCAGGGTAGGAGGATATGTGAGGATGATTGTGTCTAATTAGTGATCCAGTGTCTGTTGGGAAACCCCATGACCCTTGGTAATGTTCATTTGCATGTGCTGAGTCTTGATTTTGGTGTTTTTCAGGACTGGTAGCCAAGACTGTTTGCTTTCAGAGTTTCTTTTTTCCTGTTGAAATTGTCCAGGTGTTTGTGAATTTCAATGACTTCCCTGTGCATTCTGACCTGATAGTTGTTGGCATGGTCAACAATTTCAGTGTTTTCAAACAGCATTTTGTGCCCAGGATGGTTTATAATGTGTTCTGCTGCTACTGATGATTTTTCTGGCTGACCTAGTCTGCAGTGTCTCTCCATACACTCCATACAAATCCTCCTGCAAAAGCCCAGAGGGTTCCAGAGTTTTGGTTCTCTACCCAACCACCTTACTCTACAATCTTATGGCTTATTTCCTCTGAAGCAAGATGCTTACATTAAGGAAATAACCATTTAAAGACTTGCAGGAATTAGGCTGCTGCTGCCAATTTAAACACTATGTTCTCTGAGTTTTAGACGTGGTAGACGATTAAGCCTTTTGATGCCTAAATGCAGAAATGTTTGGGATTAACAAGAAAAGTTGTAGTCCTGGGGAATTTTATTTCCTCACCAGTTTACAGATTTTAGTAAACACCAACACAGTGGGGATTTTAGGCCAAGAAACCACAGTAGAGGTTGCAGTAAAAGACCCAGAATAGCCGCAAAGTCACAGTAGCCATCTGAGGTGAGCTTTACAGGTTGCAAATGTCTATCTTCAAAGGACATGCTGCCAGACAAGATTTTCTCTCTCTCTCTCTCCTTTCCGCATTTCTCTTTACTTTTGGCAGCAGTATGATGTGTGTGAGAAGGAAAAAGAGAGCTTGATGTTGAATTGCAAATCTTTTTCCTTCCTTATCAAGAAATAGCAGCTGGGCCTATCCCTTCAATAGCTCCCTTTTTAATTGAAAGATCAAAAATGCTTTAATGCCACTTGCACAAATCACATTTTTAAACAACAACAACAACAACAACCAACTAGAAAGCCTGTGTATGGCTGTGATCTGATAAAACTAGAAATGGAACTAGTTGAATGTTACAGAGATATGGAAACCAACTTGGACAACTATTTTGTACAGTTTCCAAAAATGAAATACAGAATAAGTTTTGGTAATATTTTCCAATAGTACAAGTATGTGCTTCATGTCCAAAAGGAGCACGGGTGAATCAGAGAACAGCTTTGGGAAGTACTAGAATTATATAGCCATGACTTTTTTAAAGATACAACTTTATGTATTTATGAAATACCTTATTAAATTAATAACATATTTAATAAGATACAAACATAAATAAAATACATTAATGTATTTAATAAAATATTAAAATTCTACTTCTACTACATAGCCATACATTTAACATGATATTGTACAGCTTTTTAAAACCTAAGTGGGTTTAATTGTGTTTTTAACTTTTGTAATATGTTTGTTTTTTTTTACTTGCATGGTTTTTTATTTTCAAGGGGCTGTTTGTATCCTTTAATCCTATGCTAGGAGAAAGGCTGTATATAAATAAAATAAATGAATATAATATAATATATAATATAATATAATATAATATAATATAATATGAACCAGACAATATCTGGAAGTAATTTTTATTGATAAGCTGACAATTTGGAAGCTGAAGCTGAAGTGGAATTGTGTTACTATGTCAACTGGTGTTTGTTGTGTTTTTTTAATTATATTTAAATACCACCAAGATGAGCACTCAGCTTTGCTCCCTTCACATACTGTGCAACACTGAGTTTTTACAGAATCATAACTTCTCATACAACCTTTACAGTAATTGACAACAGCTTTGTACCCCCATCATGTGATGCAATGGTAAGTTGAGACAGTGTATAGGGGAGACCTGTGGGTTTTTCCATGATAGAAAGGGGGGGGGGGGGGGAAATAAGCCTAAAAACAGATGGTGGGTGTGGGAGGGTATTCTGCCAAATTCTGAAATGACTTTCAAAGGCTTGAGACACACCGGCCAAAAGTGGTGTACCAGTGCCAAAACTAGGGTTCCAGAGTGCACAGCAACCCCACGCTCCAGAACCCTAGTCCGTACGGGCGGTGGCATCATGGCAGCATCCCATCCACATGGGCACCGCCATGATGACACCGCCACCATGCAGTGCCTGCATGTCGCTGCATATTGCATACGTCACAGTGCACCACAAAAAAAATCTGGAAGAAGGTTCTTTTTACTGTGGAGGGACGCCACCCGGTTTGGCGGCTGCAGCATCCTTCCACAGTAAAAATGGGCAACTCCAGCCCACTGTTTCAGGGTGGTCTGTACTGCCCCAAAACCTCTCTGGTTTGATTTCCATGAGATAGAACAGAACAAAAGGGAAAAAAAATCTTTACTTTTATTAATGTTCTGAGCTTTTCCACAGAGCTCCTTTCTGTTCTACATTTCTATTAGTTGATTGTTAATATGAAATTGAATTTCCAAATGATACATACATTGAATATTGCTGTTTCATAACTGTTTCCATGTAATCCTGTTGACCAGAGTTCAGATGCCCACAAGGAAAAAGAAAGGATAAGAACTCATGATTTTTTTTTTAAAAAGGGAGGGGATCAATATTGCATTAATACAGTGGTGGTGAACCTATGGTACACATACCAGAGGGGGCACACAGAGCCCTCTCTGTGGGCATGTACATCATCACCTGAGCACATAGTTCATTACTAGAAAGCTAGAAGGACCTCGTGATAAATAAGTGGGTTTTAGGTTCCAGTTTGGACACTTGGAGGCTGTACAAATACCCCAGAGGGGCAGCATCCAGTCACCGCTTCTTCAGCCAAATCAGGGCCATGGCAACCTCATGCCATGGCACCAATTCAGCATTTCCAGGGCACAAAAAGGAGCCACCAAAAGTGGCTGCTTTTTGCACCCTGGAAAGGGCACCATAGCTATGTTACTGCGGCTATACACCGCTCCTTCAGCATTGTATCATACGGACGCAGAGCAGGAGGAGTGCCATGACACCACATCACCTGGACTTGACACCCTGAGTCCACCCCCAGGCTGGCCTTTTAAGTCAGTCTGAACAGGACCTTGGCCTCTAAAAGGTTCTGCATCACTGCATTAATAAAAAGGCTGGATATGGAGCTGATTTTGAAATGTATTTTAGTTTTAGGGTATTGAATATCTTAAGTACAAACCCACAATAGTTCACTGAAAGCTAGCCCAGTAAAATACAATTGATTATTAATTTTCTGTGTGAGAAGCCTTCAGCTTCACACACACACACACACACACACACACTATATCTGAATAATTCCAACAGCTTTAGTAATGGTGCAACTCTTCTTTGACTTGAGTGCAAACTTGTTAATTCTTACACACAAGCCAAATAGTTAAAAACCTTACTCTTCTGAATCCACACTGGAATTCCAACTTTGTACCACCCAGTGTATTTAAAGATAAAACATGAGAGAAATTCAATGTTACATTTATCTGACGGTAACAGGATTTTCAGAAATGTATTTCACAAGAAAGCTGAACATCACAGTGCATTTGTCAATGGTTTGGCTTCTTTGCAGAGAGATATCCACCAGTCCACATTAAAAGAGAAACTTTTTCTTTAAAGCCATATTTGAAAATGTACAGTTTTTCCTTCCCTTCCCTTTCCTAGACAGAGGTTGAATTTGTTGCAAAGGCATAAAGTAGCACATTTCTCTTGTTGATAACAACTCCTTTATTGTATCATTCATCCAAAAAACAACAACAACCTCTTGCTTTCTGCATTTCCAGCAAGAATAGTTATCAGGAGAAAACAGAAGGTAAAAAGGTACTAACATGTTTTGTGCCCAATTTTTAAAATATATATTCACAGATATATATTTAGCGATGTTATACAGAAATATCATTTTAGCCTAAAGCACAGTGTGCCATTGAGGAACAAAGATGCATCTTTATCTTTAAAGTATTAATCTTGAAGGAGAAGCTATACCTGGTATAACCACAGCAAGTCATAGAGATCTACCAAACTGTGGACCTGTTTTTTAGAAGGAGTTGATCCATCCAGCAGTGGTGGGGCATCAACAGACACATGCAATTACCAGCAAATTCAAAGTAGCCCCCAACATTTTATTTGTGCTTAGATCACCTTTCTTTATCTAAATAAAAATAATGTCAATCAAAACCCCTTACATCAGTTTCCATGTTTACTGCTCAACCTGTTTTCTCTAAGCACCAATGCTGAGCCTTTCGATTTTAGATCCAGGCTCAAGCTTTCACAATGCTTTCAAAATTTTATCTTCCTTTCATTTGGTCAGTCTCTGTGGGAAGGGATTTTCATGGCTGTGGGTCAGACACCTAGAAAGTGTCTGCTTTTGCTATCTAAACTTGATGCATACAGAAATATCAAAAAGGTGGTCTCAGCAAATGCTTGAAACAGAGAAGATACAGCCTCTTAAGGTAAAATAAGTTCAAAACTGGTTCAGACATCAGAGGAATTGCTGAATATGCTTCTAATGACCTAGCAGTATACAGGCTTTCATGTATTGTAGCAGCACATATATCCACCCTGGAATTCAAAGTTTGTACCACCCAGTGTATTTAAAGATAAAACATGAGAAAGACACAATATATTCATCAGATGGTAACAAGATTTTCAAAACATAGTTCACAAGGAAGCTGAATATCACACACATAAATATTGTAGTAGCATATAATAATTCAGTTCAGCACTGAAATTGTGAAGATGTTAACAGTTACAGAGTATGATTTTGAAAAAGATGTGTCACAGACTATATGGACCCAATGGAAAGCATTACTACAACAAAATCCATGGATCATGTCCATTGGATAAACAACTAAAACCTAAAAAAACATGGTACTAAGAAGCTATAAATCTAAGTTAAAAGGGATTTTTAATCATGTCAGGATAGTATTATAGTTGGTATGCTTGCATCTAGGCCCTAGGCTGAAAGATTATGATTTGTAAGCTAATTAGCACCTTGCTCTTCCTAACAGAAGACATTAGTGCATTTCAGAAATGACCTCCTTCTTTCACACATTGTGCCTTAGCTTCAAATAAAACAGTACAAATGAACATGTTGGAACTTCACCAAGATCCATGGAAGACAGGATGCATAGCAAGCGAATGGTCCTTGACCAATTACTCCCACAGTCTTTTTAGCAGGGAAGGAGGACTTCACTATTGCTGGAAAGAACACTGGACATGACAGGCTAACAGTATGCTTTCTCTGTAGATAGAGAAGTAACTTTGGAGGATACCCATGGAGCCTCTCATTGCTTAATGGACCCTTGAAGAAAAACTTTGCACATCCTCTCCTGTCTAATTCTTTATGCAGGGAAAGGACAATCCATATCACCACTTAAAAGAACTTTTGAAGAAATTGGCTAAGAGAGCATGTTCCAAGTATAACTCTCCCTTTGGACTTGAGACCATAAAGATAGAACCATGCAAAATTTTAGATCAAGGGAATAAAAATTACCAACAGCACACTGCTAACTGGTAGTATAAAAGTCATTACAGTTCAGTGATTAGAGTGCTGGAGTGTGACTTGAGAGACTCAAAATATAGATAATTAATTTTTAAAAAATGACAAAACAGATGTACAACTTATAGCTCCCACCTATAAGCTGTTGTAATACTGATACTGCTAACCAGGGCTGCATCTGCACTGCAGATATAATGCAGTTTGATACCACTTTAACTGCCATGGCTCAGTGCTATGGAATTTTGGGATTAGTAGCTTTATGAGACATTTACCCTTCTGTGTCAGAGGGTTCTGGTGCCACAACAAACTACAATTCCCAGGATTCTGTATCATTGAGCCATGACAGTTAGAGTGGTGTCAGTTGGAATATTTCTGCAGTGTAGATGCAGCTGAGAGCTCAGAAAATGAATCTGATTAAATTTCATACCTATTAAGTGAATCTTAGGCCCTGTACAGACGGGCCCTTTGCAGCACGACCATGACGTGCTAGGGTTGCCTCGGGGCAGTGCATGCACACACCCCGCAACCCTAGCACGTGATGAGGTTGTCGCAGCTGCCCAGCACCACCCACACGGAGCACACAGCTATGACATCGCAGTTGTGTAGCATCCAAACAGCGCTGCACAACTGTGACGCCATCAGGACGTCTTTATAGGTTTGCAGTGGTGCAACTGCGCAGCAAAAAGGAGCCACTTTTTAATGCTCATTTGTTGCTGTGCAGCAGCGTCACACAGTTTGGTTGCTGTGGCACTGCTGCGGAGCAAAGAGAGGTACGTCCCCGGCGCCTCTTTCTGGCAGTCTGTACCCCGCTTTAGACCATCCTCCCTTCCATACACATACACGCCCAATTCTTTTTAAGGGAATGGATGTTTTATGTCTATTTGATACTGTTGATATTTTTTGTTACTAATGTTGATGATTTCTTCTGGGTTTTTTTTTTTAGTTTTTGTGGGGTTTTTTTTTTTTTTTTACTGCTCCACATAAACTAGCAAAACCACAGTTCAGGAGATTATTACTCCATTTGTTACAAATAAAATAGTTGTTTGAATACCAAATGTGATAATTTTATGCCAAATCAAATTGTACATAGTCATATTTTATGTTCCTGAAGTAACAGTGACTTTCAATCTGTAAAAAGTGCTAGTTGCATTTTTTCCATTTTTCCAAAAATTTCCAATTTTTTGTTTTAAAAACCCCAAAAATAAAAGTCCTCCCCACTTTTCCCAGAAATCTTAACATCTCTACTCCCACCTATACTCCAGCTCTTCTTCTGAAAGTTATAGTCTTTATTCTGCACAGAGATCACATGACACTTTACTATCCCCGCTGGTAAGGCACAGTGGATGGCTGAATGCAGTCACAAATACTAGTAGGACAAGTCTGTGCTTTTAGTAACTTCAAATGCTGTGCCAGGTGAGATACCCAAGACAAGGGGGGATTTTATCTGCAAACTAGATGTCATTGTTCAATATGCAACCTCTGGAACAGTTCCCCTGGATGGCAATTTTCAGGTGCAAGAACAGCTGAGTAGAACAATTTCTTCTGAAAGGAACAAGAATCTGTGGGCTCATTGTCTTAAGGGTGAAACAGACCGCCCAAAAAGGGCAGATTGGAGCCGCCTTGGATCCTGTTGCTCCAGAGCCATGAGAACCACATGCCATGGCCTCAATCCACCCTGGGGCCAGCCAAATAGGAGCAGAAAAGATTTGCTCCTATTTGGGCCAGGAAAGTTTTCCGGCCCTGCCGCAACCCCAGGGCAGCTTCAAGATGCTCTGGTGGCATATGGTATGTAAATGCCATACCACCAGAGTGTCTTGAAGCTGCCCACATCTGGGCAGCTGGCCGGCTTCCGAGTGGCTTCTGGACTGCTTCAGGGCATGTGGCATGTAAATGCCATGCTCCCAAGATGCCTGGAAGTAGGCTTTAACATATTGTCTGTTCCAGCCCTTAGTCTTAATTTTTGTTTGTTGGCTCTACTGAGAATGTTGACTTTCATAGAATTGGAAGTGACCACAAGGGCCATTCCGTCATGCAGGAACTCACAGTCAAAGCACCCCTGACAGATGGCCATCCAGCCTCTGTTTGAAAACCTCCCAAAAAGGAGACTTCATCACACTCTGAGGGGGTGTGTTCCACTGTCGAACAGCTCTTACTGTCAGGAAGCTCCTCCTGATGTTGAAGTGGAATCTCTTTTCCTGTAGCTTGCATCCATTGCTCCATGTCCTTGTCTCCACTCCACCTATTCTACACTCAGATCTTCTCTTTTTCCATGTTCTCTACTATGAACCTTAAAAGGAATTATGCCAATGCAGTAAAAGCAGGTGACAAAAGAGAACACACAGGAATTACCACATGAATGAACGTACAGCCTGCTGTACTACAGGTCAAGCAGCCATCAGCAGAATGTAGAAATTGGTTCATCTCTTACATTACCCAAAGGAGAACATTCTGACTGGTTTCCCATTGGGAACATGACTATAATGAGAATCCCAGAAATTAGTTCTTTGAATATGAAGACCTGCCCTTTTACAGAAACAATATCATGCTATCCAGGAAAAAATAGCATTAATAGTATTAATAATTAAAAATTAATATTGATATTTTTTTAAAAAAATCTGTAATATAAGTACAATTTGGAGCAATTAGAAATATTAAAGGCAAGAAAAAACTTTTCTGCTGACCCCAACTGAAGTAGCAGTTAAAATGTCCATAACAATGAAGCAATTATGTCATCTGCTTCAATCCATGGCACTGAAGGCTTTTAAATATTGCATAAATAATCTCTAAATTTAAGACCACAGACCTGAACATAAACTCTGAGTGGAGAAATACTTCTTCATACATTTTATCTTTGAAAGAATAATTCCAGATGCCAGGTACGTACTTCATGAACACACATTATTATAATTTTTTTAAAAAAAGTTCATTTCTACAATTTCCCTCTTGAATTTACTTTTAATTCTTAGGCTTTGTACAATGAAGAAATAAAAAAAAGAAATAAAGTGACTTCTTTCTCTCTACTAGAGGGAAACATTCTACTTTTTTTTTTTAAAAAAAAAATCTACTTTTAAAAAGCAAGTGCTTTGCTTTTAGTAGCTAGGCTACTCCTACATGCAGATTGTGACATTTTCAAACTGAGATTTAAAGCAAGAAAATAATTCTGTGGCACAGTTACATTTTGCTGAGATGAGCACTGAAAACTAGGAAAAGGTTTAAGGCTAATTGACTCCTTGGGAGCATTAAAGCATGCAGGGATGTCCAAAAGAGGCCCTCTGCACGCTGACAAAAGTGTGGTGGGAAATGGTAACCTTGTTTAAATTCCCATCCCTGATCCCATCCTAATAATTCAGTTCCTGTTATCCATAGGTAGAAAGGTTGCTGAACTGTGAACAACCCTACTCTCGGGTTGGAAGCTAAGAGATGAGAAAGATGTAGAGTGCATCCTGATCAACCCATGAGGAGTAAAGACGATAAAGGATACAGCAGCAAACAGAAGAGTGCCTCATTTCTGTCAACAGTTAGCAGAAATCATGAAAGGAGCTTTGCAGAAAGCCATTCAGATGTAATTCTCCTCACTCCCATGTCTGCCTTGTCAACATGAATACTTCTAATATTTTCCCCAGTCAGTGACAACCTGAATTTTAGAATTTCAAATTACCTGGAGTTACACAAGACTTCACAATAAGATATTAAAGTGAAACATCATTACCTGAAAGAACCTATTCTGGGGGTGGGGTGTGTGTGGATGAGAAGCAACAGTGTTGGCTTTGAGCAAAATACAACCATGTTGGGCTTTTAGAGTGAGTTGTAGTATCTTCCAGTGGGGTTATAGCAGCAGTTTGCTTTTCCCTGGGTCTCCTGGGAAGGGCAAGTTTCTACCCCTCGTCACCTCTCTTGCCATTAAAATAATTGAGTGTAAAGTAATTTTGTACTTTGAAATCCATTTGCAGTAATTGAAGTAAGCCAGGACATAAAAGGAAAGTGGGAAAAGGAGAAAGAAATTGGGACATTTTAAAAGCAGCTGAAAAAATGGGATGAAAAGTTTAAAATTTTAAATTAATCATGACTCTCCTTGTGAAATAAGGACAGTTGGGGGTTATGTATCTCATTGTCTGCCCCCCCCCCAAAGATATAGAGCAGTGGCTATGCTTTATTTTAAGACTGAGCAAGAGCTGGCTAACAATAGTTTACATTTTGCTTTCAGAAACCTGAGTGTAAATCATTACAGTATGCATTTGGTGAACACATTTCCTCACAGAGAACCTATGAACTATGTATTTTTATTGTACTGTGATTGTTGAGTTGACTTTACATCAATATTAAAAAAGAATAACTAAAATTTCAAGCAGTTAACAGGTGATGAGCTGATTAGCATAGGTATTGAATGGAAATAAAAGCCACAAAGCTTTAGGCACCAAACTTGTACTTATGTCTTCAATGCCTTTGAGATCCTGTTTCCTAATTGATCACATCTTTGGACAATTGATGAAAAGAAGATGTTCTTTTTCCTTTTCACTACACTTCCAAACCAGAATTTATTTTCACACTAATGCTTTCCCCCCTTTCTTTTAGAATTTTTCTTTTTTCTTTTTGCTACACTGCCCCTACCAGTAGAGCCTATCTTTGGAATTATTTTACTACTACTATCAGTCTTGCTTCATAGGTTTCTCTCTCACCTTCCCCCCACCCCACCCCACCCCCACACCAATTCTTGATATTTCCTTTTGTCTCTCATTAAGTTGATTTTTATACCAAGGAGTGAAAAATTTTATTATTATTATTTCATTATTGTGTTGTTTAGTGCAGGACGAATTAGACTGGAAGTAGCAGGAATTTTTGACAGAGCCAGAAAGCCGTAACCAAATTAAGTTGCATTGTATTAACCACTTATGCTTAGGGAAAACTCACAAGTCCGACAAAGGTTTTTAAGTTTTCTTTCCTTGCTCTCCTTTTCCCTCTCTTCCTTTTCTACAAATACACTAAAGGCACCAGATCCCATCTGTTCTTGGAAACTAAGCAGTTTTCGTAGAATCATAGAGTTGGAAGAGACCACAAGGGCCATCCAGTCCAACCTTCTGGCATGCAGGAACTTACAATCAAAACACCCCTGACAGATGGCCATCCAGCCTCTGTTAGATGCCTCCAATAAGGAGGAGATTCCATCACACTCCAAGGGAGTGTGTTCCACTGTTGAACAGTTCTTACTGTCAGGAGGTTCCACCAAATGTTGAGGTAGAATTTCTTTTCCAGTTTGCATCCATTGTTCCAGGTCCTATTCTCTGGAGCAGCAGAAAACAAGCTTGTTCCATCCTCAATATGACACCCCTTCAAATACTTAAACAGGGCTATCATATCACCTTTTAACCTTCTCTTCTCCAGGTTAAGCATACCTAGCTCCCTAAGTCGTTCCTCATAGGGCATGGTATCCAGACCCTTCCCTATTTTAGTCACCCGCCTCTGGATACACTTCAGCTTGTCAACATCCTTTTTGAATTGTGGTACTCAGAACTGGATATAATATTCTAGGTGAGGCCTGACCAAAGCAGAATAGAATGGCACTATTATTTCCCTAGAATCACATTGGCCTTTTTAGCTGCTGCATCACACTATTGACTCATGTTCAACTTGTGGTCTGCTAGGATCCCTAGATCCCTTTTACACTCAGGAGATTATCACACTGCCAAATTGGCCATGCTGAGCATGTTAGGAAATTTTTGAAAATTGGTAAGATCGGGTGTTATTGCACACCTCCAAACTCAGATTAGAGGCATCGTGTCTGGATTTTAGCCATCCCAATCCCAATCCGTTCTTGTCCTGTCCTTCGCA
The DNA here is from genome assembly GCF_019175285.1 of Sceloporus undulatus. Taxonomy (NCBI): domain Eukaryota; kingdom Metazoa; phylum Chordata; class Lepidosauria; order Squamata; family Phrynosomatidae; genus Sceloporus; species Sceloporus undulatus. The sequence goes on from NC_056525.1 coordinate 79,402,018, forward strand.
ATCAATGATTAACTCCCATTCTTTGCGAAGGAGAGGAGAAGGATGGATTGGGGCCCATATAATAAGATCAGGATGCAGTGCCTGAAGTCTGTGCACAGAGGTGTGCAATAACACCGAAACTTAGTAAATTTTCAAAAATTTACTAACATAGACTGTTCTCAGCATGGCCAATTTGTCCCTGCAATAATCTTTGCATTCTCATTAAGCCAGGTGTCACCCGTCCTATATCTATGCATTTCATAATTTTAGCCCTAAGTACATTTCTCCGTGTTGTAATTCTTTTTTTTTTTCTTAATCTTTGGCCCAGCTTTGTAATCAATTCCGGTAATTTTGAATTTTGATCCTGTCCTCTGGGGTATTAGCTATTCCTCCTAATTTGGTGTCATCTGCAAATTTGATAAGCATGCCCCCTCTTATTTCATCCAAGTCACTGATAAAGATGTTGAACAGCACTGGGCCCAGGACAGAACCCTGTGGCACCCCACTGGTTACGTCTAAATGCCTGTACTGCAGCCATTCACTCAAAACCACAAGGTTGAGAGTTCAAGACCAGCAAAAGGGCCCAAGCTCGACTCAGGCTTGCATCCTTCCAAGGTCGCTAAAATGAGTACCCAGACTGTTGGGGGCAAATTAGCTTACTTGCTAATTAGCTTACTTGCTGTTAACCGCTATGATCTTTGGAATAGCGGTATATAAATAAAACAAATTAAAAAAACAAATTAAGAGTACCCATTGCTGTGCACCCTTTGAGTTCAACCAGTCAACCAATTACTAATCCATTTAACAGTGGCATTGTCTAACCCACATTTTACTACCTTGTTTGCAACCATGTCATGGGGGATTTTGTCAAAGGCCTTACTGAAAAGAGGATATGTAATATCCACAGCATTCCCTTCATCTACCAAGCTGGTAATTTTATCAAAGAGATCCGATTAGCCTGGCATGACTTGGTTTTCAGAAACCCATGTTGACTTTTTGTGATTATGGCATGCTTTATGGAAAGAGCTTCAGCACCAGAGCTAGTCTTCTTTCAGCTGAAAAGATCTTGTATTTACACTCACAAATGCAAACCCATCCATCCACCCAGCCCCTTCTCAAGAGCCATTACTATCTGAATAGTACTTGGATGGGAGACTGCTAACAAATACCAGATGATGCAGGCTACATTTCAGAGGAAAAAACTGGCAAAAACACTTTCTGAGCATCCCTTCTTCAAGAAAATGCTATGAAATTCATGGGTCACCATAAGTAAACAGGTGACTTTAAAGCACGTACACACACACATCTAAGTCTCTAAATGCTAGTATGAGAGAACCCATGAGCAAGAGGTTGCATCTCCTTAAGCAACTGGTTGGCAAGTATGTGGGCAGAATCTTGGACCTAATAGATATCTGCTGTGATCCAATAGGCATCTTCCTATGACCAGGATGCAGGGTGTATTTTTACTAGACCCCACTGCTTCTGCGTGAATCAGCAACATTTCCCCCTCCTAAATCCCTTTTTGCCCCAAGGAAATTGCTTCAGAGAATTTTTTTCTGCATCAGGATTTTGGCTGCCCATAGGGTTTCAGCAAGAGAAGGAGAGAAGAAATTCCACTGTTCTTGGATATGGATCTAGGCATATGGGATAAAATGTGACTACTCAAATATCCAAAACAAGTTTGGCCATCTATGTTTAGGAAGAGTGCATTCCAAACAATAATAATTTTTTGTTTGTTTTTAAAAGTGCTAGAATCAAGTAAGTAAGTAAATGGAAGTACAACACTGGAATGTAGGTGTGAGGCTTCAATTCTATGCCTATTTACATAATAATAAAATTAACTCAACAATAGGTTTCTGTGGAGATAATCACATTATACCATTAAGCAGTTCTCTTCTCTCCCTGGCAAAGCAATCTTAAACTGGATCTGGATGAAGAATGAGGCAGAAGTACTACCTCACCCACAGTCCTGTTGTCCTGGGTTGGACAGGGACATATTTTCTCTCCCTCTTAAAATCCAGTCCATTAATTTGGGGGTGTCTGTTTCACATTTGATATATGACTATGGCTGTACCCTACCCACAATGTGAAGCGATTTTACTGCATCATACTATTATCTAAAACATGTATTATAGAAAGGATATATAATTGTTTGTTTTAAAGGTAGATTTTTGCCATATATGGAAATATGGAAGAAATAATTGAGTAAAAATAGCATTAAAAATATTTGCCGTATGCTCAGAAGAGAAATAAAGTCAGAAAGTGTATACTCAGAAAGAAATGTATCCTCCTACTACTTGATTGAGACCTGATTACACAATTGAGTTCTGTGAACATTTCTATCTCCTGGCTAGGTACGTACATCTAGATATCAAGGTTACATGTACTTCCCTTTGCTGCAACTGAGACAATGAAAAACAGAAGGTTCAAGTTGTCAGCTTCTTTGACAGTAAAAATCAGTGGTTTCAGAATCTGGCAGTGCTTGCCAACTTTGCCAACTCCTTGGCAGATAAGCTCATATAAACTGATATTTCCGGAATATGGCCACATAGCCTGAAAAACCCACAAAAAACTATGATATTTTCAGCATTCTCCTATACAGAGAGCTCAGAATCAAGACCATTATATGCAGACAAAAATATTTTTTTCCAATTTCTTTTACATTCAGTGTCTGGGAAATGAGATAATAATATATATCATGCAATTAATGAACTAGCTACTGGATATAAATGTGTGGAAGGGTTGTGAAAAAGACAAACTTAAGTTACATTAACAGAAGGCATAATAGGGCCCTGTCAGCATGGACTAGAATACGCCAGGGGCAGAACAGAGTATTCTGGCCTTGGTGCTGCCCTAATGTTCCCACATTACCTGGCACGTCCGTTGTGACACCAGGCAGCTGTTCAAACACACAGTCCAGTGCAACTGCTGCCATGGGCGAATGAGGTTAAAACAAGGTGCTGAGTGTCAATCACATAGTTGGGCACTTTATACAGACATCAGAGTGAGTGATGTGTGGCGGCAGCTGCCAGGCAGCACAGCAAGTTACATTAAACAGCTGCATTAGCATTGCAATGGAAAGCTCCAGATCATCCAGGAAGATCCAGAGCAAAGAGTGAGTTTTAAAGTGAAGTTCAAGGTTTTCATGACCAGAATCTATGTTTTTTTCTGAGGTTTTTGATCTATGTGGCTGTGATCTGGAAGAGTTTATTCCTGGCGTTTTGTCAGCATCTGTGGCTGACATCTTCAGAGAATACTGGCATGGAGTGAGTGGGGTATATATACTGTGTCGCCCTTGGTTGAGAGCAAGTGATTTACATGTTAATCTCTGTGTTGGTCTGTTGTTGAAATAAGGGCTCAGAGTGTCTATTTAATTAATGATTTAATGCTCTCAATAATGCTGCTGGTTTCCTTATTGCATGACAGCATATGTGTAGAACAAACAAGAGATCCAGAAATGGTTTATGTTAGATTCGTATAGCAAATTCTATCATACCTAGGTACAGGATGGGCACTAAGAGTTTGTGTAAATAGATGGCTAAGCAGGACATAGATGTCAAGCACTAACAAATTCAAGTATGTGCCAGGAAAGGTGATGCAGGAACGCAAAGAGGTTTCTGTGCACACACCACACTTCTGGATATGCTTCCAAAAGTTACTGCATGGGTAACAAACCCTAGAGGACATTATCAATTGCTGAACCACAGGTGGCAAACCCTGACTAAAATGGTGACCTCATACTGAGAAGAAAGAAACTCCATTCAGGCACCCATTGACTCCCAAACGAGGTTAAACCTATCTGAGCAGATTGTGCCCAACATTGGTGCTGCAGAAGGCAAGGGATATCTTCACACCCAGCAGTAGACTTCCTTGTGAAGTTTTCTGGAAGAAGGGCCATCATTTTAAGCACTAAGAGATGGAAATTAAACACACGGACACTTATTAAGATACAAACTTGATTGGAAAGTAAAATAATTTAAGAACAAAATGTGTCATATTTATAACAAGCAATATAACAAATTGTTTATAATCATTCTATGACAACAAGAAATAAAATCATTTTAAAAATACATTTCCCCTTCACTACTGAAGTCATGCTAGTTACTGCCTGCTGCCAGTCCTATGACTTTTTTTTCCTGTGGGCTGCTGCAGTCCATGAAAGTTATCTAATTACTAAAACAATACTTATTGGCTGCATTAATGCTTCTGCAATTTTAATAGCAATATGAAAGCTAGGATTTATAATATTTTCTCTTTCTGATTAATTATTTACACAGAGACAAGGCTAGGTTATTAAGTATTTCTGAGTCCCACTGTATTGTTGAGAGAGAAGATGGCAGGAAAGGAGAAAAGACACAGACCTTAAAAGCTCTGAGAGGAATCATCAATATGCACACACTACTCTGGGCCGTAGCTGTGTATCTGCTGCCCAGTAGCAGAGCAGAGAAACACTCACCCACTCAGTCCTCCAGATATAGGGCAGAATATTCTATGTAGCAACAGAAATTCCTTAACTTTCTATAACAGCTTGAGTTTTCCCCCCTCCTGATTCTTAAGTGTAATTTTCTGTGACTGGAAAATATTAATAGTTGCTCAATAGTGATCATAACATATTTTTAGGCTTCTGCCTCCAAAGAATGAACCATGCTCATTTTGGCCTTGCAAATCATTTTGCCTCATTTTTCCCAGAACTCATACGCAGACAACTAAGAACTCATACGCAGACAACTAAGACATATCATGAAATACCCTACTGCATGGTTGCATTTTGAATGAATGCTTCAAGAGGGGGAAACTTTGGCCCTCCAAAATGTTTTGGTCTCCACTTCCAAGTATGCATGGCTCCTAGGACGTTATCACACGGACCTGGGGGAATGCAATCAGAGCGGGACAAAACGAGGAGGGATGGGAACAGAACAGGGAAAGAACACATTTTACTGCACACCAGAACGCCGCCAATGCTGCCAGAAGTCTCCATTCCATTCCCCATCCATGCCAGAGAGGCCGATTTTCAGGAACTATTCTGAAGAGTTCCTGAAAATTGCCCTCTGTGGGACAGAAGGGGAATGGAACGGGGACTTCTGGCGGCATCAGCAGCGTTCTGGTGTGTGGTAAAATGTGTCCTTTCCCCATTCCGTTCCCATCCTGCCCCCTTTCATCCTACTCTAATTGCATTTCCCTGGGCCTGTGCGATAATGCCCCTAGTAAGGGGCTGAGTGAACTGTAGTCCAAAAGATTTCCCATCCTAATGCGAACATTAGTACAGTATCAATATCACAGGAATGATAATAAAACAGATAACACTGCAAAATAAACTGCTCAAATGCTTATGGCTATGAAGATCCAGCTCTTACAGGATGCTGGTCCAAACATGTTCATGTTTCCGCATGTTTAGAGCTCAGTTGATAAGTGAAAGACGCATCCTTCCTAATGAATCATACATG